>NC_133393.1:48635606-48938510 GCF_047511655.1 Castor canadensis
TCAATGCCTTGAAAAGCTAGGGCTCCCCTGGAGCAAGGCCGTCATCTGCCCGTCTCACTGGTGCCCGTATTCACGTTGGTATGAACACGAGAAGGGTTTTGACTCCATCAAGATCATCAGCAATGCTCCTGCACCATTAACTGCTTGGACCTCCTGGCCAAGGTCATTGACGAGGACCACATTCCATGCCATTGCTGCCATAGCTGTGGCGAGGTCATGGTGAGCTGAACCGGAAGGCTGTGGGCATGGCTTTTTGTGTCCCTGTCCCACTGTGTCAGCCACAGATCTGACCATCCTGAGAAAGCTGCCAGATATGATGGCATCAACAAGGTGGTAAAGCAGGCATCGGAGGCCTTCCAAAGTCTTTTGCAACTTTTGCCTTCGATGCCAGGGTTAACAGCGCCCTTAACAACCATGTTGTAAAGTAGCCCACCAGAAGGAATTGCGCCACTGAGGCTTATCCTGGAAGGGGACATTAGGCCGCAGCCCCTCCCCGACTTTTTTGAACAGGTTCCTCTGCCACATGCTCTCACCATGATGTACTCGGCTGCCACAGATCCAAAGCAACAGAGCCAAAAAATCATATTCTGAAACCATGAGCCAAATAAATTTTCCCTCCTTTAAGTTGACCATCTCAGGTATTTTGTCACAGTCACAGAAAAACAAATAACAGAGAGAGATGTGAAGACACAGGACAATTGGTTTTAGAGGACATCTGGGTCAGCCTTCAAATCACAGGTGTAGTAATTCTTTTGGGTTGCAGACAAGAGTTTTAGTGGCTTCCAAAACAACACATCCTTCGGGTTTTTTTTTTTTTTTTAATTTAAATCTCTTGTCAGAGTTCCTGAGCAAGGGAGCTTTGTATTTCCATGTCTATTTCTGCAGAGGACAATTACTAACCATTAGCGTCATCACCCCTGGTTCCAGTCTGTGGGTGGGCCCACTGCACTGGGCTCACAGATCACTGCAGGATCTAATGAGTCACCTGAGGCTGTTGCCCTCAGGACAGAACCCAGCACAGCTTGGAAGCTCCTGGCCTATCCAGGAGGACCACTGGTGACCAAGAGGAAAGAGGGACCTGAAGGCAGTGGCTCTCAGAGCTCCAAAGGGCCAGCGTCCTGGCAGCCACCTCCCTTTGCTTCTGCTCTGTGTACTTCTTGGTTCTGCAGAAGGTACATGACAAGGTCTCATTAATAGGTTCCTTCAGCCCAGGCACTTGACAGCTTCAAGAAATCCTTAAAAGAAACAGCCAGTGTTGCAATGCTGGCAAAGTTCTCCGGCTTTCTCTTTTTTCCTTCCCAATTTTAACTGTTAAAATTCATCTCCGACATTGCACAAACGAGAGAAATCAACAGCTCTTATAGATCCCAAATCTGTCAGCCGATGTCTACCAGCTGCCTGGAGCCAAGAGCCTCTTAGTGCATGTGTGACTTGAGCTGAACAGGGACCAGGACAACAGCACAGGCAGTTTTCTTCTGGCACTCCTAGTTCTTAAACACTTGCTCATTTAGAGCCCAGAGGCAGCAATGCCGCCTGCCTTCCATGGGTTTCTCAGCATGGTCCAGCATCTCCCAGATGTGCCTGCCGTTTCTGAGGTACCAGCCACCAGGTATCCGCTGCAGGGCCAGTGGCCAAACTCTTTGCCCTTCTCCCCATACCCTGCGTGCCCAGGTCTCCTGGGAGTGCTGGCCTGAAGTGTCTCCCCAGAGGCAGCGGTAACAGAATGCAAGTCTCCTTGGAGCCAACTTGGCGATAATTTGTCTATGTATTCGTGGGTGTGACTAAGTAGTACCAATAAGCTTTCATTTAGGGGGCATCTTGGAGGGGTGCAAATATATTGTAAGTGGGTGAGAGGAAAAAGCTAGAAAGGTATGGAAAGTTCCTGAGGTATCAAAAGTGGTAAAGACCCTATAGGTCTTCCCTGACTCAGTTATTACAATGGCTGCTAGACAAATGGGTTGAGTGAAAGACTGAATGAATGGATCTGTTTTCCTATCTATTAATCTGTCTAGCCTAGTCTGAAGACGAGGCCAGAGCAGGACCAAAAGGAGGAGTCCTGATTGGTCTATCAAGGCACGGGCCTCACTACCCTCGCCCAGTGAGAGCCAGGGCCTCCTGGTGATGGATGTGAGCTCATTGGGCAACTCCTCCTCTCCTGTGACCTTCAGGGTCCACCCTCCGAACTACAGAGGTACAGAGCCAGAGTGGAGCCCTCTGGGAAGCCAGTGTCCCAAGGGAAAGTATCACAGCCCATTTTCTACTGCTCAAACAGACTGGGTAATTTACAAACAAGCACAGAATGTCATTTTGGTGACGGTTCTGGAGGCTGGAAAGTTTAAGAGCATGGTGGTGGCAATCTGGAGAGGGTCTTCGTGTTGTGTCACAGCATGGCAGAAGAACAAACGAGCTCACGGAATGAAAGGCAGTGGGTTGAACTCATCCTTTTAGCAAGAGTTGTGAGCTCCCAATGGTGACATTACCCCATCACCTCCTAAAAATCCTGCAGTGCAACACTCCACCTGGCCATTAAATTCCAGCTTGCATCCTGGAGGGACATCCAAGCTGTAGCAAAAGGGATCTACGTCTTTGTCATCCAAAAAAGAGGCCATTCCTAAGTGTTTGGTCACTCACCCCTGCCCAGCAGCAGAGAAGGCATCCCTCCATCAGGACTCCCTGGCTGCCTCCCCACGCAGGGTGGAGCTCCCACTGACAATGGACTGCTGATCCTGAGTCCCTGTTCTGGTGAAATTGATGATTGAAGACACCAGACCAGGAGTTAAGAGTAAAGCAAGCAGTTTATCGAAAGGATGGCGAAGTTAGTGAAAAAGCTACGCCATAGAATAGCTGGAGTCTAGGAGTGATACTGGGCTCTGCCTGGCTTAGGTCCAACTATTCTAACTACATTTGTGACTGGTTGGAGCCAAATCAACTTCTCACTGTACTCGGCCACTTGCCTGTCCCCCTCCTTATCAAACAACATCCTGGGAAGAGCCTGGTCAGCTCGTCCTGGCCTCCGGGCCCACATCTTGCAGCTGCCTTTTGTTATTTTGGTGAGTCTTGTTATTTCTGTGAGAAAGCTGTTGTTTCCCACGCCCCTTTAGATGTCTGCTTCTAAAGTGTCTCCCTCACCCAAAATGGAGTCACCTCTGTCATTTCTCCCTTTACACCACCACCTACCCACCAACTGCTGGGCCCCACCTCTTAAAAACCCACCCCCTCAAGAGTAAAAGAAGGAAGTTAAGCAGGTGAATATGGTTGATGTACTCTCTATACAAGAATGAATATGGAATTTTTAAGCCTGTTGAAACCACCAGAAGAAGGGGACTAAAGTAGAAAGAATAAATATAGAGGAGATGAACCAATTCAGGTTATTATACAGATATATATGAAAATATCACCCGGGAACTCCCTGTATAGCTATCTTAAACAAACAAAAATGTCTTTTTTTTCTTTTACAAAATTGGAGAGCAGAAGGGCAGAACAGGTCCTGTCTGGAGGGCTGGTACCAGTGGGATCGGGGAGGAGGTGGGGAAAGGGTGTGGGAGGGAGAATATAGTTCAAATACTGTGTACACATGTATGTAAATAGAAAAATGCAACTATTCCAGGAATTGGGAAGGGGGGATAAAGGAGAATAGTGGAGGGGGTGAATTCAACTATGATATATTTGATATAATGCAATAACTTTCATAAATGCCACAATGTACCTCCACCCAGTATAACAATAAAAAAAATAAATAAACACCCTCCTCCTCTTAAGGTCTGTTCACTAAAGACCAAGCTTCCTGCACATGAACCTTTGGGGGAAAGAAACCACACCCAAACCATAGCACCTCTAGTTCCATTTTCTAAAGAGGAGCTTATAAAATCAGAGCCAGATCAAAACTCTGAGCTGTTAACAGTGACATCTTCCTGCTGACAGCCTCCCGCTCAGTGGGGTTGGGGAAGGAATGCATGTCTGCTGCTTGGTTGGATTTTACTTAACCTAAACTTGAGTTTTCTGAATTGAAATATGATTCTCTGTCAATGTAACTCTTTATATATTTTCTTTGTTTAAAAGTCCCCTGCCCCAAATCTAGGGTATATGCATATATCCTCAGCACCATGAATCCTAAAATGTCATTTTCCTTTCTACAAAGACTTTTGCCTAATGTATCTTTGTAGATCAAAAGTAAATCCAGGTAATAGTTCCCCTTACTGCTTCCTATTTTTGCTTTTCATTTCATAGCTAATTCAATATTTATTTGAAAATATTAATGATATGCACAATGAATAGAATTTAGTGAGCTACCAAGCAGCCACCGCCCAGTGGATGAAATAAAGCAAGAGCAACACATGTGAAACTCTCTGGGTGCAGAGCCTGGCACATTTCCCCACAAATAGAGGAACACAACTGTAGAATTACACTTGATAATCACATGCTGCTCTTCATCGTGTTAGTACATGCGCTCGTAGCTCTACATAGATGGCTGTATCATGATTCATGTTCCCGTTATCTTACTAATGAATATTTAAAATGTTTGACTTTTTTATTCAAGAAATGCTGCTATGAACATCTTAGAATCAGTTTTCTTTCCTCTTTCAATGATGGGGCCCCCTCTTAGATTGTTTCATGTTAAGTCATCTTTGCCTTCCTGGGATAAACTCATTCTAGTCATGTTGTATTTTTATTTTTATAAATTACTGAATTCCATTGAAAGTTTAATGCAGAGACCTGCAATCACAAGTGGCAGGTGGCCTTTCCCATGAGTCAAGAAACTTCTCAAAGGGCCTCATATTATAAAGTCAGGCATCAATAGAAGCAGCCTGTCCTGCCTGTTGGCCCCCAACCCAAACCTGCCTTGTGCTCCTCCTCAGAGACACATCCCACCCAGCTCCACTGCTGACTGTGTTTGGTCACATGTGGGATAGAACAGGAGGGATCCTGAGTGCAGGAGGCTAGCCCTTCCCTTTCCCATCTGGGTCATGGCCTTACCTGCACACATGTCCCTCTCCACATGTCCCTTACTTGCTCTTTGGTCATCTCCTAAAACCACAATCCATCCTGTGTGCATGTTCACCTCTCCACAACAGCACAGTGGGAGAAAGTACCACCTACTCTGCCAGGTGTGGCATTACAGTATCTTCATTGCTATATTGGGAATTTAATTTGGGAGAGATACAGGTCCCATCTTATTGAGAAATGGTGGACACTTGGATGAGAAGTGCCTTTTTTTATGGGACACAAGGCTTGCAAGGGGGACAAATTGGTAGAGTGCTATTTTAAGGTTAATGGGGCAGGGGAGGGAAAGAAGAGAGACAGGGAGAGGGACGGAGAGTGAACAGCTGTGTATAATGATATAGGTAGGATCTACAACCCAAATAACCTAGTAACTCACTTCTGGTTTCTTTACCTTGTAGGAACCCCTAAACACTGGGAAAGTGGAATTCATAGGGCACCTTGAAGAAGTGCATAGGTACAATGATTGGAAAACTCCCCCCACATCTGAGACCCACATGCTAAGGGCTTGATCCATAGCCCATGTGATATTGGGAGGTGGTGGAACCTTAGGAGGTGGGGCTAAGTGGAAGGAAGAATTAGGTGATTGGGATGTGCCCTTGAAGGGGATATTCAGATGCTTCTCTCTCTCTCTCTCTCTCTCTCTCGCTCTCTCTCTCCCTCTCTCTCTCCCTCTCTCTCTCAATTCCTGGCTGTCATGAGCAGCTTCCTCCACCACAGTCCTATCATGATGCTCTGCCTCACCACAGGCCCAAAAGCAATGGGCCAACCAGCTATGGCTGAAACTTGCAAAACTGTGAGCCACAGGCAACCCTTTCTCTCCTTAAGTTGATTTATCTTAGGTATTTGTTATGGTAATGGAAAGCTAACTGACACAATAGCTTCTAAGAAAAGCCCCTGCCATTTCTGCCATTCCCCAAGTCTCAAGGAGGCGAATAAACTTCAGAAAGGAAATAGCCACATGAAGTGTCCTATCTGATAGGACCAGAGGCAGACAGAAGGACTACCTTGTCCCTGGTAGGGCACAGGAGTGGCAGTAGCCAGATGCCTACCATAAGTATCTCAGCCACATCTTGGGTGTTCTGATGACGAAAGGCCAGATGGACACCATCCTGCCTGATAGTACTTTGCTAAACCCTGTAATTCTAGCCCAACTCAGGAAGGAGCAAGGCCCTGGGAACTCCCGCCATGATGGTTACAATCTGCCTGAATGGAAGTTTAGAGTTGGAAATGCATTTTAGAAAGTGAGAAAAGGCATGTATTTTTGCACACCCAGTTTGTGGGCTATGAGTCACACAGATTATTGGGCCATAAATTCTGCCATTCTGTCTCATTAGCCCAAAGCTGTCAGGAAGGCTGTTACTGGTTTGTGGCTGCACCCTACAGACAACACCCTTGGTAGGAAACCCAGAAAAAGGAGAGTGATGGAGACTTCTGAGCTTCCTGTGAGCAGTGAAGGGTGACATGCTTCTAGCTTCTGAAAGTCCCCCAGTGATAAGTTTGATGGTGATGGAGCTGTGCCGGGATTCAGCCTGTGAGTTTGAGACCCTCATTTCTTGTTTCTGTAATCACCCTATTATGCCTCAGCAGCATTCCCATCAGGGCCTCGTGGGTGTGTGGCAGGGACATTTGACACTCCACAGACTGTATACAATTAGACACCAGGGAGCACACGGGCGCTTCTATTTTATTAAAGCAAAATGGAAATAAATGTACTGCAGAGAAAAGATCAGACCATGAAGTGGTACAGAAAAGGAATGGGCCAGAGTGTTCTCTGTGTTGTGCTTGTCGCCTATCCCTGAGGTTAGCACTTAAATTGTCTTTTAAAACCATTTTCTTTTTTCTCCACATTTTGAACCAATTCTATCCAGCCACCCGCTCAGATACGGGGCTGTTCGCCTGGAAAAGAGGGGCGCAGGGAGGTCTCCTTGGAAACTCGTCTGTTCGCAGTGGATTGGAGCTTGAGCACCTGACTTCCTCTTTCTGCTCAGCCCTCAGCAGCGCTGCCTGGGGCCATCAAGACAGGCTCAGAAAGATGAGTACCCAACACCCCTGTGTGCAGAGGACAAGGTACACCCGCTGACACGGCCCTGCTTGTCACTCAGGATTTTAAAATTGGCTCATTAGTGTCTGCACAAATCTGCCCCCCATTTTATCCTCTAGTATCTGTTTAGCTCATCAGAAACATTTTTGTTTTAAAGAAAATAGTGCCCTTCAACCCTGAAATATCCACCTAGGAATCTAGCTGAAACAAACTCATAAGATGAGAAAAGCCACATGCATGAAGACGTTCACTGCAGCATTTCTTACACTGGTGACATGTGACATAATGGGAGGATGGTTACGTAGATTGTGGTGTATCCAGGCAATGTATTATCACATAGTCAACAAAGTTGTAACCAAGTGAGAACAGAGAAAAATACATAATCTTAAATTTTAAAAGAATACAAAATTATATATAGTGCTATGATTTGGATAAGTGTTCCCCAAAGGCCTGTGTGTGAAAGGCTTGGTCCCTTGCCCGTGCTGCCATTGGGAGACGGTGGAGCCTTTACGAGGCAGAGCTTAGTGGAAGGATGTGTGCCCTTGAAGGGGATATTGGGATCCTGTCTCCTTTCTCTCATTTGGCTTCCTGGCCATTATGAGGTAAGCAGCTCTCTCTACCACCCCCTCCCACCAATATCCTCTTTGGCCACAGTCCCAAAAGCAGTGTGCCAACCGTCCATGGACTGATAGCTCCAGATCTGTGAGTCAAAGAAACCTTTTCTCTAATTGAGTTGACTTATCTCAGGTATTTATCACAGTAACAGAAAGCTGACCAATACATAGATTAAGTAAAAAATATGTATGTGACAAAAGGCTAGAAGGGAGTGCCCAAGACACCAGCTATTGTGTTAGGTGAGTAGCTTGAAGCAGGACTTCCTTTCTGCTTTGGCAATTAGCATAATGTCTAGCGTCCTTAGTCTTTTCAAATATAAGCCGACATCATTATGAGAGGCATGTGTCACTTAAGGGCTCTTTCTGGAACTGCACTGATGGGCGATTTTGTGCTGTGCGAGCAGCCTGGAGAGCACTGGGCTGTGTGGGATAACCTCCTAGGATACCAACGGCGTTGGGCACATTACTGTTCTGAATACTGCAGCGAATCGTCACCCATGGCACGTATCTGTGCATCTGACCGTATTTGAACAAAAGAAAGGTTTTCAGCTCCCCTGTAATCTTATGAGACCACCGCCATGCATGTGATCCACTGCTAACTAAAACGTTATTTGGTGCATGACTGACATTAAAAAGATTTCTTACCAGGCTTTTTTTTTTTTCCTACTAAGCCTATTAAGTATGTGGTCAAGTGAAGTTCAAAAAGATTAAAAGTTGAGCTTTTTCCTGTTTGAAAAACTATAAAACTGCTCTCCTAGTTCCATTTTGTTTCTGTTTCTTTAGGGAAAATGATAATTTTTCTTCTCTCTCTCGTTTTTTAAATGCTGCCTCCTGTGAAACCTTTGAGTCCTCATTTCCTTCCCTTACCCTTCTCTCCGACCACTGCAGGCTCAGACTATCATGGCGGTTAGAACCACAAATGATCTTACAACTAACCTGTCCAGTGTCTCACATAAGGTCAGCTGGGGGTGGGGGTGGGATGTGGGGGGTGGGAGGTGGGAGACTTTGTTGTTTCTTCTTCAGTTTACCTTGGATTGATAATTGTACAACTACACACATTAGACTGCAGGGCACCAGCACTCCAAAATTCCTGTGTGGAAAACCCACCCCCCCAGGGTGACGGTATCAGAAGGTGAAACCTTTGAGAAGTGACTAGGTCATGAGGGGGAGGTCACAATAAGATTAGGGCTTGAGATGGTTGGTTTTGGAGGTTAATATGACTGGATTGAGGGCCATTCAGCTGGCACACATCATTTATTTTCACTCTTCTGGGGTAGGGAATCCTACCCCAGAAATTTGGGTTTGTTTTGATTAGAATGATCCAGCTGCCCACGTATGTCTGTGAGGGTACTTCCACAGAGACTGGCACGAGATCTGGGGCATTAAATGAAGAAAATCCACCCCTGGTGTGGCAGGCACTGTCCAGTCAGCATAGCATAGGCTGAGCAAGAGAGAATTTCTTGCTTTTTCTCTCTCACAGAAAGGTTCCCCCTCCTCTGCCCTTCGGCATCAGAACTGCGAGTTCTCTGGCCTTGCACCCCAGGACTTACCTAGCAAGCAACACCAACCGGAGAGAGCAACAGGCACCCCGACTGCTGTGGGTGGGCTGAAGCCAGCAAAAGCACAGACATGGGGGCTCTTGAGACCTTGGGGACCCTAGTAAGGCTGGAAATCAAGACATGTACTCTAGCCTTAAGATTTAATGTTGCTTACCCTGTTGGGTTTTGGACCTGGGACTCATTCCCTGTTTCCTCTTTGCTCTTTCTCCCTTAGGGAATGGAAGCATGTATCCTGTGCCTGTCCCACTGTTGCATTTTGGAGGCCTGTTACTTGTCTGATTTCACAAGTACACAGCTGGAGGGAAGTTTGCCTTAGATGAATCATGCCTTGATTTCTCTGATTTTGATGAGACTCTACACTTGACTTTAAGTCAATGCTGAAATGATTTAAAACTTTGGGAGCTATTGGGATGGAGGGAATGTAAATGTATTTTTCATGTGAAAAGGACATCGATTTGAGGGGACAGTAGAGGAGGTCTATGATTTGAATGTGTCCTTTCGGGAACTCAGGTATTGTCAGTGTGTTGGGGCCTTTAACAGGTGATTAGGCCATCACTCATGACTGGGATTAGGTGCTGTTTATAAAAGGGTTTGAAAAGGGAGTGCATCCTAATTGCCCTCCTGCCTTCTTCCCTGTGAGAACACAGGGTGCCCTCTGGAGGATGCAGCATCAAGGCGCCATCTTGGAAACAGAGACTGGACCCCCACCCAACACCAGACCTGCAAGGACCTCAATTTTGGACTTCCTCAGCCTCTAGAATGGTGAGAAAATGAACCTCTGTTCTTTGTCAGTTACCCAGGGTTAGGTATTCTGCTTTAGCAGCACAAATGAACCTAAATACCATGTGTATGAGAAGAGACTTGAGAGAGTTGATTGCTCTTGGTCACATGAAAACATAGAGAAAAGGAAGCCATGTGCAGCCAGAAAGTGCCTGAACCCAGCTGTGCAGTCATGTGATTGCAGTCACTAGAACTGTAAGAGATAAATTTCTACTGTTCTGAGGCCAAAGCCTTCAGAAGTCCTTCACTTCTCACTGACGAACTTTACCAAACCATAGTCAAATCCTTCCACGGCCCCTTTTTGGTCCAGGTTGGCAAGAACCCTGCCAAACCATTTCAGCAAGACTCCCCCACTCTCGATACTTAACCACACCCCATTAGTAACTCTCTATGCCTGGAACCCCTCATCCTGCCTGTTACAGGCTATAAATACCCAAATGCCACAGTTGCATTTTGGGTTGGGTTCAATCTCTCCCCCCATTATAACAGTTTAACAACTCTGTAATTTTTCTATGAGATCATCCATATGCCTCTATCCCAAATGTGTGTACATCCACCAGCTGCCCAGCTGCTCAAGCCATGAGCCACTCAATCCAGGTGCCATCCTCGATGGCATCCTCTCTTTGTTCTTCATTCCCAGTTGACCCATCTCAACCAGCTCACTTCTCCCACTCTCCTCGTCCAGGTCCCTGTGACTTCCTGCTTCCCTGACTGCAGCCTCATCCTGCTGGTCTCTCACTCCTGCTGTTGCCCAGCTCTCTACTCCATTCTACATAAGGTGGCATGAGGGATTTCTCAGGGGAGAAATTAGGTGATGGCTCCCTCCTGCCTAAACCTTTCAAAGGCTCCCAATTTCCCTCAGCTTGAAATCCAGACTCCTCACCTGGACACAAGGCCACAGATGATGGGTTCGAGTCCTTGTCCTCAGCTTCATGGCATGGTCTCTCCCTAAACCCTAGCTCCACAGGCTGTCCTGGACTCCACAGTTCCCCCATTGCCCCATGTCTTCCTGATCTGGCTGCCTTTTCCAGGCACTGCCCTTGACCAACACAGTGCCTTTCACTCAACTGGCACCTTCTCATCTTTCAGGTCTCAGTTTCAAGGTCAACATGCCTAGACACTTTTCCAACCACTGCCAAGAGAAAAGCTACTGAGTGAGAGAACATATCTGAAAACCATAGACCCTCTAAGGGGCTACAAACCAAAATATAGAGCATACTCTAAACAGCAAACAAACAGCTAAATAGCAAGAGAACAAATAACTCAATTAAAAGCTAGACATTAACCTGAATAGACATTCTCAAAAGAAGACTTACAAATGGCCAATGGGTCCATGAAAAATGCTACACCTCACTGACAATGCAAAGTAAAATCACAATGAGGTATCATCTTACATCAGCTAGGAGAAGAGGTGACAGGTGTTGCCAAAGGGAGCCTTTGCACGTTTTTCCACATTGGAAAAACAGCATGGAGGCTCCTCCAAAAAATTCAAAATAGAACTACAGTAAGCACTCCTTATTTGATGACTTATTACACATGGTTTTGAACAAACACCATTGGAAAATAGTAGGTGTTAAAAGTCAAAAGAAATTTCAAAAAAGTTTTAAATTCCTTTGCACACCTTCTGCAGCTGGGTTGACTGGAAAAGCTTCCATCCAGTCCTGCGATAGTCAGCTGTGTTTAAATCATTGTGTGATTTGCTGAATATTTCTCTGCCCTTCATTTTGTGACAATCTGCCTCCCCCAAAGCAAATGGTCCCCAAAAACAAGGTAAAAGCAAGTGTGTTTAATTGAAACAATAAAGCGAAAATTTGAGATTTGTTGAAAAGGCAGCCTGTCTTTAGCAGAAGTTGGGTGGCACTATGGGAAAAATGACCAAGCACTCTCAGTACAGCATGTGTGCATCTGAGCATGGGCTGATTTTCCTCAATGGCGGTCTGCTTGGACCATGTACCCACCCATACCAAGGGTCTACTCTACCACAGGGTCCAGCAGACCCACCTTTTAGATAAACATCAAAGAAAAGGGAAGTCAGCATTTTAAAGAGATATCTGAACTCTTGTGATCACTGAAACATCATTCACCACAGTTAAGATATGGAATCAGGGAAGATTCCAAGATGGCGGCTAGAGGGAGGAAGCAGAAAGCGAGCCTCCTATAGTGAAATCTTGGAGAGATGCTGGAGACACACTTTGCAGGCATAATCACTGAGAAGAGGCATAACTTTGACCCCTCCACACCTCCAGCTGGTGCAGAGAATCTCCACTTCATGATAAATGGAGAAACCAGGAGGGCCCCCAGGCTGCCAGTCGCTGGTGCCCAGATGGCTTGGGAAGACGCGGACCAGGTGAGCTTCACAGTATGTGGTACTCCCACAGACAAGCCTGGGCCAGAGCAGCATAGCCCCCTGGACAGACCAACCTCCACCCGGGGAAAAAAAGAGAAACTGAGTAATAAGCAATAAGAGCAATAAAGACACGGGAAAGAGGGTGGGGTGCACTGAGCGCCAAAGATTGGGGGAAGGGAATCCTTCCCGGGACTGTAAATAAACAAGCCGGGCAGGCCGGAGAGCCTCTGGTGGGAGCAGGGGTGCGCGCCCAGCAACCAGGAGCGGGAAAGCTTGTGAAAGTGGCGGTGGGAGGAAAACTGCACAGGAGAGGGGGGAAGACCCACCTCCCACATGAACTGTAAATAAACACGCAGGCCTGACAACGCGGGTGCAGTGTCACTTTGCCCAGTGTGCTTGGAAAGGGGAAAGCTTGTACTAGAGGCTCCCACACAGGAGAACTCTGAACAAACAAAGCCTGCAGGGCAGATGAGTGCTAAGCTCACCCCTGAGATCTGCATAAATAATGCCTCCAGCAACAGCAGGCTGACAGCAGCGGGCAGGCAAGCCACAGCTGCAGATACCATTCTCAGAACTGTCTCCAGACTCTTTTTTTTTCTTTGTCTCCCTACCTTTGATGAGAGAACAACCGAATTACACCTGCAAGCTGAAAAACGTACTGAAACTGTATTGCATTTGAACTTGGGACACTTGGTGGGGTTTTTTTTGTGCATATGTGTGTGTACTTTTGTTCTACTTTATGCGTCCCCTTTGATGAGACAATTACAGAAAAACATCTGAGGCACCATCTCCAGGATTGGAGACTGAGATGGACACCCAAATTATTAAGACTGAAACTTCATTGCATTTGAACTTGGAGGTTTTTTGGTTTTTTTGGTTTTTTAAAATTTTCTATTTTTTCATTTTATTTTAATACATTTTTATATATAGATTTTTCTTTCATTTATTTATTTTTTACTTTTATTCTTATCTTAATGAACATTGACGCAAAAATCCTCAACAAAATAATGACAAACTAAATTCAACAACACATCAAAAAGATTATTCACCACAACCAAGTAGGCTTCATCCCAGGGATGTAGGGGTGGTTCAACATATGAAAATCAATAAATGTAATAAACCACATTAACAGAAGCAAAGACAAAAACCACTTGATCATCTCAATAGATGCAGAAAAAGCCTTTGATAAGATCCAACACCATTTCATGATAAAAGCGCTAAGAAAACTAGGAATAGAAGGAAAGTACCTCAACATTCTAAAAGCTATATATGACAAACCTACAGCCAGCATTATACTTAACGGAGAAAAATTAAAACCATTCCCTCTAAAATCAGGAACCAGACAAGGATGCCCACTATCTCCACTCCTATTCAACATAGTACTGGAATTCCTAGCCAGAGCAATAAGGCAAGAAGAAGGAATAAAAGGAATACAAATAGGTAAAGAAACTGTCAAAATATCCCTATTTGCAGATGACATGATCCTATACCTTAAAGACCCAAAAAACACTACTCAGAAGCTTCTAGACATCATCAATAGCTATAGCAAGGTAGCAGGATATAAAATCAACATAGAAAAATCATTAGCATTTCTATACACTAACAATGAGCAAACTGAAAAAGAATGTATGAAAACAATTCCATTTACAATAGCCTCAAAAAAAATCAAATACCTAGGTGTAAACCTAACAAAAGATGTGAAAGACCTCTACAAGGAAAACTATACACTTCTGAAGAAAGAGATTGAGGAAGACTATAGAAAGTGGAGAGATCTCTCATGCTCATGGATTGGTAGAATCAACATAGTAAAAATGTCTGTACTCCCAAAAGTAATCTACATGTTTAATGCAATTCCCATCAAAATTCCAATGACATTCATTAAAGAGATTGAAAAATCTACCATGAAATTTATATGGAAACACAGGGAAGCCACAAATAGCCAAGGCAATACTCAGTCAAAAGAACAATGCAGGAGCTATCACAATACCTGACTTCAAACTATATTACAAAGCAATAACAATAAAAACAGCATGGTACTGGCACAAAAACAGACATGAAGACCAGTGGAACAGAATAGAAGACCCAGATATGAAGCCACACAACTATAACCAACTTGTCTTTGACAAAGGAGCTAAAAATATACGATGGAGAAATAGCAGCCTCTTCAACAAAAACTGCTGGGAAAACTGGTTAGCAGTCTGTAAAAAACTGAAACTAGATCCACATTTATCACCCTATACCAAGATTAACTCAAAATGGATCAAGGATCTTAATATCAGACCACAAACTCTAAAGTTGATACAGGAAAGAGTAGGAAATACTCTGGAGTTAGTAGGTATAGGTAAGAACTTTCTCAACGAAACCCCAGCAGCACAGCAACTAAGAGATAGCATAGATAAATGGGACCTCATAAAACTAAAAAGCTTCTGTTCATCAAAAGAAATGGTCTCTAAACTGAAGAGAACACCCACAGAGTGGGAGAAAATATTTGCCAGCTACACATCAGACAAAGGACTGATAACCAGAATATATAGGGAACTTAAAAAACTAAATTCTCCCAAAACTAATGAACCAATAAAGAAATGGGCACGTGAACTAAACAGAACTTTCTCAAAAGAAGAAATTCAAATGGCCAAAAAACACATGAAAAAATGCTCACCATCTCTAGCAATAAAGGAAATGCAAATTAAAACCATGCTAAGATTCCACCTCACCCCTGTTAGAATAGCCATCATCAGCAACACCACTAACAACAGGTGTTGGTGAGGATGCGGGGAAAAAGGAACCCTCTTACACTGTTGGTGGGAATGTAGACTAGTACAACGACTCTGGAAAAAAATTTGGAGGCTACTTAAAAAGCTAGACATTGATCTACCATTTGATCCAGCAATACCACTCTTGGGGATATACCCAAAAGACTGTGACACAGGTTACTCCAGAGGCACCTGCACACCCATGTTTATTGCGGCACTATTCACAATAGCCAAGTTATGGAAACAGCCAAGATGCCCCACCACTGACGAATGGATTAAGAAAATGTGGTATTTATACACAATGGAATTTTATGCAGCCATGAAAAAGAACGAAATGTTATCATTCGCTGGTAAATGGATGGAATTGGAGAACATCATTCTGAGTGAGGTTAGCCTGGCCCAAAAGACCAAAAATCATATATTCTCCCTCATATGTGGACATTAGATCAAGGGCAAACACAACAAGGGGATTGGACTATGAGCACATGATAAAAGCGAGAGCACACAAGGGAGGGATGAGGATAGGTGAGACACCTAAAAAATTAGCTAGCATTTGTTGCCCTTAATGCAGAGAAACTAAAGCAGATACCTTAAAAGCAACTGAGGCCAATAGGAGAAGGGGACCAGGAACTAGAGAAAAGGTGAGATCAAAAAGAATTAACCTAGAAGGTAACACACACGCACAGGAAATTAATGTGAGTCAACTCCCTGTATAGCTATCTTATCTCAACCAGCAAAAACCCTTGTTCCTTCCTATTATTGCTTATACTCTCTCTACAACAAAATTAGAAATAAGGGCAAAATAGTTTCTGCTGGGTATTGGGGGTGTGGGGGGAGAGGGAGGGGGCGGAGTGGGTGGTAAGGGAGGGGGTGGGGGCAGGGGGGAGAAATGACCCAAGCCTTGTATGCACATATGAATAAAAAAAGAAAAAGATACAGAATCAGCCTAATTGTCCATTATCAGAAAAAAAGTAGCATATACATACGCGTGCACAATGCAATATTACTCAGCATTATTTCATTATTTGTGTTCTTGAGACAGAGTTTCACTGTGTAGCCCAGGATGTCCTCAAATTAACAATCCTTCTGCCTTAACCTCCCAAGTGGTAGGATTCCAGGCATGCATCACCACACCTGGTTCCAATAATTTTTTAGATGATGGAATAATGGGGTCTTTTCATCATTAAGTTCTTTTATGCCATTTGATTGGTTACAATGTCCAAATTTGCTAATGTTGTTAACTAGGGAAAAAAGAGGTATGGTAGAGCATGACTGTAATCCCAGCACTGGGGAGGGAGAAATAGGAGGACCAGAAGTTCAAAGCCAGCCTGGGTTATAAAGTGAGATCCTGCCTGAACAGAACAAAACAACAAAAAAAGAGTAAAGTAGGTGTTGTTCAGATTAAGACTGAGCTGATCCAGAGAGGCCAAGAGGAAGCAAGGGTGCGTCATCCTCCTCACTGGGAGCTGCTTCTCCCAGTTAGGCATCACCAGCAAACAGGGAGTGAGGATAACCCCCACCCCTGGGCCCGTGGCAGCTTGGACTAGGTTTTCTTGACAGAGTTTGTGGCTTTCTAGGGCCTGGCTCCCACTCTTAGGAAGGGATCACTCCAGTCTTTGTTAGGCAAACATGTATTACTATGGCAAAGTCACCAAGGATGGGGAGGCTTCCATCTGCTGTGGGCTGTTATGGGCCCTAGTTCATGTGCTGAAACCCTAACCAGTACCTCAGAACGTGAGTACATTTGGGGGCAGGTGTGGTGGCTCATGCCGTTAATCTCAGCTCCTCAGGAGGTGCAGGTAGAAGGACTGAGGTTTGGGCCAGCTTGGGCAAAAGCGTGAGACCACAGAAAAAGGCTGGGGGCGTGGCTCAACTGGTACAGCGCCTGCCTATGAAGTGTGAAGGCCCAAGTTCAAACCCCAGTACTGCAAAAAAAAGTGAAAAAGAGAGTAGAGCAGCTCTTTTATTTCACGATATTACTATATCAAATAAAACTACATCAAATATTTAAATGCTGTTTTATAAAATACAACCTGAGGTGTTCCAACAAAGTTTCCTCGTTTGTACATTTATGTGCCAGCAAGTTGCTGTTTGACATATTCGCAAGTTCGAGCATATGGTATCTGGCTCATTTCATGTATGTGTTTAGAATCAAGTTGCTGAATTCTTTTATCTTCATGTAATGTTAAGAAGAGATTGTGAAATAATTAAATTAGATAAATGGATAATTGAATACAACTGAGATTGAAAATTCATGGTGTTGGGTCAAGGCTATTTTTTCCAGAGGGCATAAGCAAGAGATAGTCCTGCATCGGTATGTATGCTTGTGTGTACGTGTGTTTGTGTGTACATGCGTACACTGACATAAAAATTCTGGACAAAAAAAATTGTTCAGGAAGTATTTGAGGCCCTGGAGAGTGAATAGGCACAGTTGAAGGCAGGAGGGTAATCCGCTGACTCTGTGGGAATGGCATGCGTGTGGTTTTTCAGCAGGTCCCTTAAGCACTCAGAGGTTGGGGGATGCATTCCTGAGGGCCTTTAAAATGGGGGAGAGGATGTCAGATCACAGGGCGCCAGGAGGGGAGCCCTAAAACAAGTGTATAAATCCCCCAGGTCATTGAGTGTTTAAGGCAAAATGGCACAGTCTGGGAAAGACAAAGACAGGTGAGGGGAGAGACAGATAAGAGGGAAAGGGAAGAAAAAGACAAAGCAAACGGATTCGAGGTTAAGCAGGTGATGAGTCTGGGTGAAGGGTAGATGGGAGATTCTTCTATTATTTTTTGCAAGTTCTCTGAATGTTTAAAATTATATTAATGAGAACTGTTGAAGCTATTCCAGGAATGGGGGGGTAAGGGAGCATGATAGATGATATCATCTATGATATATTATAAGAACTTTGATAAATGTTACAATGCACCCCCAGTACAATGATAATGAAAATATATAAATAAAAATAAAATTACATCAACATAAAACTTAAAAACAAAACCCTAATTCTGATCTTATCACCTTATTTGCTTCTGCTTCCTTTGGGATGGTCTGTTTTAGAGATTAGAAATAAGCATGTGACTTTTGTCACCCACCTCAGGTATGGTGAATGGAGAGTTTGGGTTCTGTCACCAGCATGGAGGGCAGACCAGGTTCACACAGCTGCCGCCTACTGCTGGCACCATCTTACAGTGTTTGGGCTGGAGTTTAACTGCAAAGCAGATGGTGGAGCCACAGGCAAGGGCTGTGTCTACAGGACAAACAAGCAGTGGCTGCTGTCTTCTTGGCAAAGTCTAGAAACTTCTAGACTGAAGATGAGGGAGCAACTCCGTCTTTGAATAATGGATTTGCATGTGGTACAGGCGTGTAGAGTGTTCCAAGGAGGACGAACAGGGGTGGAAAAGGTGACCCCTGTTCTAAGAACTCTTCAGAGAACAGTATTTGCTTGTGATCTGCCTCCCTCACTACTGCATTTCACAGGAGGTGACTTGAGTGCCAATATTTCTAAATTTCCATGCACCAGACACTTCGCAAGTGGTCTCCCTGTCTCAGAGAGTGTGTTCCCCCTTATCCTGGTCATCCTGAACTGCCTCTCCTGCCCTCCTGTGTTAGGGAAAGATACCCCCCTCCCATTCCTCCCATGAAAATACAGGGACCGGCAGGCTGGGCTCAGCTTTCCCTGCACCATGGATAGGCATGACCCTGCCCTAGATCCACCTGGGGCAGTCACAGGGGAGGGAAGGGAGCCCCAGGGCAGCACTGCGGGCACTGCCCCTGCCATCAGGGCCCATAGCACCTCCAGTGGCTGCTGCAGCCCTGTTCTCAAGGACTGGGTCTGGGAGTGGCTCTCATTTGCCCAGCCACTTTGTGACTTGCCTAGCATCCTTTTTAATGTTTTGTTGTTGGTATCTCTCTGTGTGTCTGCTTTTTAATTATTGTAATAAAGTACACATAAACTAAAACTCTCCATCTTAGCCATTTCGAATGGGTCACCATCCAGGGGCATTACAGTATCTTCTCAATGGGATACCGCATCCTCATCATCAGTCCTTTATTGCCCCCGGTGCCCACTAAACAGCCACTTTCCATTCCCCCTCCCCCAGACCTCTGGCCAACTCTAATCAGCATTCTCAGTCTGAAGATTTGCCCGTCTGGACCTTTCTCAAGAATGGTATCATACATTCTGTGGTCTGGCTTCCCTCACTCAGCAAATGCTCACCCATGTTGTAGCATGCATTGGTGTTGCATTCCTTTTTATGGCTGAATGTTCCATTATATGTACACACCATGTTTTGTCGATCTGTCCATCTGTTGGTGGACATTGGCTATCTTGCTTTTGATGATTGTGAAGGAGCCACTATGAATACTGGTGTCCAGATTTTATTTGGACACCCAGTTTCAACTCTCAATGAGGGATGTTGCTCGGCCACATGGCTGTTCTATGTCTTACTTATTGAGAAAATGCCAAAGCTTTTCCCCAGTGTCCTTTCAACACATTATTTTCTCCTTAATATGGGCAGAACTTGTTCTTAAGGTTTGCAACAAAGAACCCTGAGGAGTATAACATCTCACTGATGGGGAAACTGAGGCACGTGGCCCAAGGCTCTTGACTGGCAGGGGCTTTATCCTGGCTACAATCTTTTGACCGTTTATTGATAGGGCTCTAGGACAGAGCAATTACTTTTGTGTCTCACTTCCTGTGTGGCATGGTGTGACGATTCCCACTGGTGGCCCCTAGGGTCCATGAATTAGTGACTATGTCATAAAGTGTAATGAAAAATCCACAACAAATCTGCTCTGGCTCCCTAAAATGCCAAGTTTCTTCACCCGGATGGTTATAGGACTATTGTCTGCTGATGAGAGACTCTGGAAGGCCGTTGTGTATATTTTTGAATAATTTTTGAACCAGGAAGATGAATAAATTATTACTTGACAAATGCAGCTGTTTGGTTGATAAAAATCTTTTAAAATCTAAGGTCCTTGGGGAGAGAAACTGCATATGAATTTTGTTGGTGTTAAAAATTGCGGAAGCAATAAAAACACATCCTTGGCTGGCACCCGGGGCTTGGGGCTGGCCTGGGTTCGGGGCTGGCCTGGGTTCAGCCCTGGACACCTTGGCCCTTGTGTGGCCCATGTCCAAAGCAGCTGTGCCCTCTTGTGACCTCTCCATCCATCTCTCACTACCTCTTGCTCTCTTTTCCTAAAACCTGGGCCCCAGCCATAAAGAGCTGCACACAATCTCCCGGAAGGCCCAGCTATTCCATGCCTCCAAGCCTTTGGGTTACCCATAATTGCTTTCTTGACATTTGGCTTGAAAAAGTGACAAAAGGGCTTAGTATTTTGATTTCTGGTGACACATCCTGTCCCTGAGAACACTGCAGCAAGCCCTGTGGGGTTCGGGGGAGTTTGGACCAGTCTTCATCTCTCTGGGTACTGAAGTCACTCAGCTCTGCAAAGAATATTTGCCACAGACCTAACCACCAGTTATGGACAAAAATAATTAGCATTGTGAAGAGCTTGAAAAAACTCACAGGAAAGGCACCCGGCAGCAAGTACACAGGGTCCCGGTGCCAGCTCTGGAGGGCAGTCATTCTTGTCATGAATACCAATGTCTTGGACCAATTAATCACTGAGGCACACCAGCCACCCTCTTCAACCAAGCCCACGGCAGAAAGGCCCCAAGGGATGAGTGTGGGAAGCCCATTGCCGCTAAACTGAGTCCCTTCCTTGGGCCCTGGGCTGTCTCTACTCCCTCACCTGTCCATGGGCTCTGGGAAACCTAGGCCCAGAGAGGAGTCCTGAGCTGTCCTGGCTTCTGACACTGTTCTCTTTGGGCTCCAGGCTTTGATTTGATGAGTCCCCTGGCCAGGGATAAGTCCCCTCCCCTCTCATGCACCACCCTCCATTTTAAAGGTTCTGTTCAACAAGGAGGGGTTGTTGAACAGAGGAGGCACACAAGAGGGGTTAACATCTAGAAATAGCCCCAGGCTTGGAATGAATGTATGGGGCCCAGTTCTGGCCCAAGGGACTAGAGGGGAAGAATAAGAAATGTTTTTCCTATGGCAAAAAGAAATTCATGTAGAGAAGTGGAGACCCCTTGCTTTCTCCCTTCCAGATTTTGGAGGTCATTGTGTGAGGATGTTCTGCTTGGTGCTCATGCAGCCCCAATGAAACCATGAGGGGAAGATGTGGTCAACACACTGCAGGTGGCAGAGTAAAAACATGGGAAGGGCCTGGGTCTCAGTGACAGTATGGGACTGTAGAACCATAGCCCTGGCTCCCTCAGACTTCTGGTTCCGGAGATCATTGTTTGAATAAGTCTAGGTTGGGGACTCAGATTTTATAATCAAACCCATCCACTAAATCGTAAGCCATGTTACACCCATGAACCTCAGCAGCTAAAATTGGGGTGATGGACAAGATGGTCTCTAACGTTCCAATCAGGTCAGACCTGGGATTCTTCCAGGACATTTTTCTGAAACTTCTCAAATTTACAAATCCCTTCAGTGGGAGTGGTGGCCTCTAGGAATCCACAATAGATGTCCTTTCTCTGATTCACTGTCTACATGGTAGCAGCTTGTGTTAGTGCCCCCTCCTGCAAGTACAGCTGTGAGGTCAAGGCTGTACTTGCGTCCAAGGTCACTGCATTTGAACTTGCATCTGCCCAACTCCAAAGTCCAGTCTCTTAGCTACTTTGTAAACTGCCTGTGAAATTCATCTTGAACCTGTTAGGTGACCCTTGTAAGAAGTTCTTCTAAGCCCAAAGCTCACACAGGACAAGAATTGCAAGAGTTCACAGCTCCTTTCCTGGACTGGGGCGAGACGCCAGCAAACACCAGTTAGAGCCTGCTGGGTGGCTGGTCAGAGGCAGAGAGGCCCAGGCTGGAACAGAGCAGCAAGACCTGTAAGGCAAGTCAGCACTGAGGCATGAGGCCAGAAGGCCAGCACTGTTTAGCTTCCTTCTTCACGGTTCTCTGGTGGCAGGTCTGTGGGGACAGAGAAGCTCTGTTAGCTGTTAAGAGGCCCTGTGGCTTGTGCCCGCCAGGTTGTGGAGGTGATTAATACATAGTGACAGGAGCATTGGCTGCTGCCCTGGCCAGGGAGCAGTGATTTGCCAGGCACTGTTTTCCTCATTAAAGAGGTGACCAGGTGAGCAGGTCCAAAGTGTTTTCCTCTGGCAGGGTCTGTGGCTTTATTCCATCTCCTAGGCCAGGGCAGGCTCCTCCACGGGGCTGAACAGGCTGCAGGAAGAGAAGGGAGGGAAGAAGAGAGGGGAGGAAGGGAGGGATGCAAAGAGAGAGGGAAGGAGGGAGGAAAGGAGGAAAGGAGGAAGGGAAGGAGGGAGGGAGAAGGCAGAGGGAGGAGGAAGGAAGGGAAGAAGTGCCCTGCTGTCTAAAGCCAGGGCTTTGGGGGACAGGCAAAATGGGTTTCTTTTTCTTTTTGAAGATGTTACTCAGATTATCCTGAATTCCCTGTGACAATCAAGACTTCAGTTTCCCGGGCCCACCTGGAGACACAATGACTTGTGACAGCTAAGGTGTCACAGTGACATGATCCATTACAAGCTGGACCCCCCCACACTAGCTGGAGCAGGGGGTGCAGCTTAGGTTCATATCACCCTGCTGCTCCAGCTTAGGACTTAGGACTTTGGGGAGAAGCAACGCGGATAAACCAGAGACTTCATCTTGGTGCTGGCTCCACCCTTCCCCACCACTGAGCCACTGTCCCCAGGATGCAGCCCAGCTGGACAATGTGAGCAGCACCAGAAAGATGCTACCCATGGGGCCCATGGTTTCTACACCTGTGTCCTCTGCTTGCCTGCTCTACTCTGTAGCTCTCTCCTGGAGGTTGCCATCCTCCTGGAGAGCACCACATCTCAGTCTGCTCGTTAACTCAGGATGAGCTTGTCTCCAGGGTCCTTTCAGAGCCACTTCTCTGCTTGTCTCTTCTGGAAGCCCTGCTCCCTTGGCACGGAGCCGTGGAGCTGTAGTGTTCATTTGGTTGTGAGATGTAGCATGAGTAATCTCTCTGTCTTTTTATTGTGGTATAATTTACATACAGTGAAGGGCACAGATCTCAAAGCCTATAATTTGAGGAGTTTTGACAAATGCACTCATCCATGTTACCCTACTCCTCTCAAGCTATAGAGCATTTCCATCATCTAACAGCCCCTGCCCCTTGTGTCACTTGTACTCACTTGCTCCCCAGCCAGGCACTCATCCACTGGATTAGCTTTGTCTTCTCCAACTTCATAAATGCAGCTCCCTGATGACTAACGGTGCCGAGCACATTTTCATCTTATGGGTCATTCATAAATCTTTTTTTGTCAAGTGTTTTTCTCAAGCCTACCTATTTCTTTAAAAAAAATTTAAAAAATTGTTACTGGGTTGTAGGAATTCTTTGTATATTCTGGATATAAGTCCTTTGTCAACTCTATGTATTACAGGTATTTTCCCCCAATCTATGGTTTGCCTAAACCTTTCATCATTTTTTCTTTACTAATGCTTTGTTGATCCTAAGAAATCTTTACCTATCTGACATTGCAACGATAGTGCCTATATTTTCTGTAGGCTTTGCATTAAGTTTTTGACTTTTGTATTGAAGTCTGTGTAACAATTCAAATTAATTTTATGTGAAGTAGGAGTTCAGATTCTTTTGTTGTTTTCTTTCAATTTTTCTTAGGTAAATAACCAGTACCATTTGTTGAAAAGTTTCTCCATTGAATTGCTTTGATAACTTAGCTATTTATTAATTAATAAGGTGTAGTCATCCTTCAGTGTAGGCAGGGGATTTGTCCCAGGTCTCTGCTCTGCCCACCTTGGATCCTGAAGTCTGAGGATGCTCAAGTTTCTTATATAAAATGGTGTAGCATTTGCAAAAACCTACACATAGCTTCCCATGTACTGTAAGCCATCTCTAGATGTTTTACAATACGGAACACCATGCAAAGGCTATGTAGATACTTGTTACACTGGATTGCTCAGGGAAACAAGAAAACACCCTGTACATGTTCAGTACAGGTTAGTTGCTTTTAGAAAATTTCTAAACCTCTGATAGTTGAATTGGAGGATGCAGAGCCCATAGAAATGAAGGGTGGCTTGAATGGATGATATTCAATGATTCACTCTCAATAGAAGTTCTGTAAAAACAGATTTCATGGATTCCTTTACAATAATGTCCAGCCCACATGCAGACATTCTAAAATTCTTTTTTTTAATTTATATGTGCATACAATGTTTGGGTCATTTCTCCCCCCTTCCCCTCGACCCCTCCCTTACCCCCCCACCACCTCCCGCTCCCCCACTACCCCCTCGCTACCCAGCAGAAACTATTTTGCCCTTATCTCTAATTTTGTTGAAGAGAGAGTATAAGCAATAATAGGAAGGAACAAGGGTTTTTGCTAGTTGAGATAAGGATAGCTATACAGGGAGTTGACTTGCATTGCTTTCCTGTGCATGTGTGTTACCTTCTAAGTTAATTCTTCTCGAACTAACCTTTTCTCTAGTTCCTGGTCCCCTTCTTCTATTGGCCTCTGTCGCTTTAAAGTATCTGCATTAGTTTCTCTGCATTGGGGCAATAAATGCTACCTAGTTTTTTGGGTGTCTTACCTATCCTCACCCCTCCCTTGTGTGCTCTCGCTTTATCATGTGATCGAAGTCCAATCCCCTTGTTGGGTTTGCCCTTGACTAATGTCCACATATGAGGGAGAACACACGATTTTTGGTCTTTTGGGCCAGGCTAACCTCACTCAGAATGATGTTCTCCAATTCCATCCATTTACCTGCGAATGATAACACTAAAATTCATTCTTGATTGGGACAGAAGGAGAGGCACTACAGCCTGCAGGCTGTGACCTGCACACAGCCCTGGTGTCCTGCCTGTGAACCTCTAATACAAGCTGCAGCAGGACCACAGCTGGGAAGTGCCAACCAGAAAGCATTACTCACTGACTTCTTGTTCAGATCAGTCATGCTTGCTTCAGCAGCCTCAAGTGCCTGCCTTGATTTCTTCTGTTGACCTTAATGTTCTCTTTATCACTTTGATGTATGAGATTGACAAGCCCTGTCTAAGGCCAGATAAAGACTGTGGAAGGCACTTACTGTTTTCTGCTCGAGACTGCAGAGGGTGATGGCTGGTTCATGCCTTCTGAGCCATCTCCATTCTAGGCAGACACTTGGCATGATGGCTCCAGGTCTTCAACCTCACAAGGTGGTCCTGAATTGCACCTCCACCACCCACCAATGGGAGGACCCTGGGCCTGGACAGAGGACAGGCCTCATGTTCTTAAGTGGGATAGGTGGCTTCTTTCCTCAGAGTTTTGGTGAGGCTAACATTGAGTTAGCCTCATTGGTTTTCTTGTTCCTTACTGGCTGTTCACACTGAGTCAAGGTAAGAAAGGCAAACATGCTTATCTCAGTTTTAAAGTTGAGAGGAGGGCTTGAGGTTAGGGACATTTACAGCAGAGTTGGGTTTGGATCCCCCTTCACTATAGCCTGAGCTGCAAATCCACCTGTAGCCTCCATCTTGGAATGTGATACGGCCTTGTTTATTTTGTTGTTAACTTTCTTTGCTTTTGAAGGAGGCATTTCTGGGTATAGAAGCCACTTAGAAAACTTGCAGCCAAAGTGCTCCTGAGTGATCGCCAAGTTCAGAGCAAGCTTGGTCCTCCCTCCTATCCTCCCTCCTTGCAGGTACTACATATTACAGTCTTTAGGGAATTCAGATTACACCTAGAGGTCCTCAGGTTGCTCCTCTTTGGGGTTTCCTCTGTCACAAAAGAGTTTGGCTGGCCTTTCCAACTCTGTGTTCTGACATCTAAGTGCAAGCCTGTGGACCATTCTGCCCATCTGAGGATAGAGAGGCTTCTAATGGTTCCACATAAAACCCACACTGATCCCCACACACACATCACATGGCTTCATACCTTAATGAGAGGGTCCTGTGGCTTGTCTGGCTGCTGCTGCTGCTGGTCTGGAGGTTGAAGCTTGTGCTAGTGGTGACAACCTGCCTTTGCCAGGGTTGCCAGGGTCAAGCAAGTACATGGGAGGAACAGGAGGTAAAGGTAAGAGCTGGGCTCAAGGGCAGAGGCCGTCTCCAGTCCTGACTTTAAATGAACCCTTGAGTATGTTCATTTCTCACCTGGAGAATGGGGAGAGGTACTGGGTTGGGGGTATGAGGATGGATTGAGATTATTCAGTGCACTCCATCTCTCATGCAGGGAACAGTGGCCTCTACTCCCGAAAGGGTGCAGGAATGCAGAGCACCACACCTGGACATCATGACTGGCAGCCACTCTGATTGGTGCTGGCACTGCTTCTACTGCTAGAATGACAGTCATCTTGGTATCTGAGGGAAAGTGGTTCCTGGATCCCCCACAGATGCTCAAGTCCCTACGTGAAAAGGCATCCTATTTGCATAGACTCCCCAGGCACCCTCCCTTATACTTTAAATCATCCCTAGATTACTTGTAATACCTGACACAGTGCAAATACTACGTAAATTGTTACGCTGTATTGTTTAGGGAATAACAAGGAAAAAAGTCAGTACCCATTCAGTACAGATGCAATTTTTTTCCTGAACATTTTCTACACATGGATATGAATGAACGGATTCTGAATCTGAGGATCCAGAAGGCCGCCTGCATGTGACATGCAGATGGTACAGGGCTGAGGGCCCTGGTGAGTCAGCTGCCAATGCTAATGTCCTGTTACTATGTCCTGGCCAAGTTTCTTGCCCCTCTGGACTTCAGGGCCATTGTGTATAGATGCAGAGATGTGGATGCCCTCGGTATCTGTTTTGGTTCCTTTGGATCATGGCTTCCTTTCTCTTCCTGAGTATTCCTTAGAAAAGGGTCCCTTATTGATGGCTTGTTAGGGGCTGGGCTCTGCCCTCAGTGTGGTGTGTGCAATGTCTCATCAGTCCTCACTGCAGGCACTGTTATGACTCCTGTTAGGCAAAGGAGGAAACGGTGTCCCTGGGGGCCACAGGGATGGTGCTGGTATCAGTTACCATGCTCTACTGCATATGGGAATCATGTTTCTTGAACTGCAAAGTGGCTGTTCATATCATGGATTAATTTATTGTTCCTTCTTTTTTTTCTTTTTCATTACGTTTCTATGTGAATTACATGAAAACATAAAGAGCTACATATCCCTTGGGTTTACTTATGGCAGGGCAGGTCTACTTCTGGCAAAGTGCCAGTGGGCTGGAGCAGACCCTGTTGGGGGTTCTGTGTAAGCCCTTGAAGCTGAGGTTTTCACAGAAGCAGAATAAAGGCTCAGGGAGCAGAGACAGGTACAAACCCTGTATCCCATGGACTTCTGTTCTGACAGATGGTCTTAATGTGGAGGTCATGGGTTTCAGCACAAGGCCTGTGACCTCTTGGATGTGTTCCTGCCCAAGTCCTATGACTTCCTTCGCTCTGTATTCCCTTACTTGTAAAATTTAGATAACAATTATGCCTCACAAAATGTTTAGGGGAATATTCAAGACAGGCCTCTTAGAACCCTCCAGGCTCCAGGAAAGAGCCTAATACAAGTATGGTAGTTAAAAAATATTTGCTCAGGTGTAGGCTATCACCTAGAGCACTGTAGTTTCTGGAGGGTACCCACTGGTCATAGGGATGAAGGGTTGTCTGGAAATGCAGCTCAAGGCTGGGACAGAAATGGCTGTTGATAGAGAAATGACTGACGGCACCACTGGTTCCTGCTTAGGTTCATCGTCTGGAAGTAGCTCACCCAGGGGCCCTAGGACCTCAGACAGGGCTTTGGTTCCAGACCTGGAGTATGGCTTCCCTAATTCCCTTGAAAATCCAAGGACAGAGTCTACATTAGCAATACAGAAAGATGCCATTAAAGCCATTGCTTCCCTTTGGAAAGCAGCTGCCCACCCCCCCATGTGCTCACTGATAATGGCTTCCCCTCATCAAATATTTATCCCAGCACTCACAGTCCTCCATCAGCCTCCAGCATCTTGCCAGGGAACGAATCTGATTATGAAAACTGGTCATGAGTGAAGCAGGCAGACTACAAAGTGCCCAGGATGGAAAGGAGGGACATCAAAGGCCAGATTCTCCCTTAAAGGTCACCTTCTGGAAGCGGGGGGAGAAGGTGGGGCTCCTGCAGAGACAAACTGGACTGGAGCTGGAGGACCTAGCTCTCTGTGTGCCTCCTAGAATCGGGGCAGCTCTTGCTTCTTTCTTTCCTCTGTGATAGGGCAGAAGACAGCAAGACCCAAGTCCTGGGCCAGGACCCTTACTCTAAACCCTGGGTCTATGAAAAGCAAATAGACTCCTTGCCTGTCTCAGAAAGTGACTCCCTTCACTTTCAAGGGAAGCCCTGGCATTTCATTAGTGGCCAGTTTGAAGCTTGCCCTTTGCAAAACAAAGAAGAGAAGGGAGAAAGGAATGGTAGCCAATTCAAAAGCTTTCTGTCCAGGCAGACAGAGCAGGTTTGGTTCCAGGCTACAGCAATAAAGTGAATACTGCCATGAAGCAAGTCTCATGCAATTTTTGTTTTCCCAGTGCATATAGTAGTTATGTTTATGCTGTATTGTAGTCTAGTCAGTGTACAAAAGCATTATGCTTAAGAAGTCATGTACTTACCTTACTTAAAAAATACTGCTAGGAAATACTAAGGACCATCTGAGCTGTTAGTAAACCAGGGCTGATAGACTTGCTGAGTGTGGGGTTGCCACAACCTGCCAATTTGTAATAATGCAGTTATATTCCAAAAGCACTAAAGCAGAGCACATGAAAATGGGGCATGCTTGTCCCATATCCAGTTTCTGATGCTCCTCAGTGTGGCTTCACTCATTACATGGGTGGAAGAGCCTGTCAGATGAGAAATCATGCCTGGTGCTTAATGGAACCCAGGGACCAATTAACCACACTGAGAGCCAATGGGCAAAGCAGTTCTAAAAGAAACAGGAGGGAGCTCTTATGTTATTTCTCTCTTCCCCTATCCCCCAAATAAGACAAATGTTATGTCAACATTTTCTAAAAGTGAGCCTTTATTTCCTAAAAGTCCTGAAACCAGCCATTTATCAAAAGATGACTGATACTTCAGCTTACAAACAGTGTTTCTTCCTCTTTCAGCAAATCCTGGAGCCCCTAGGAGGTCACAGCCTGGATGAAGTGGTGACAAGTGGTGACATCAGAAGCGGCCCTCAACACCCAGCAGCTGTACTGCAGCTTCCTGCACAGCCTGGTGGACATGTTTGACCTCTTTCTGGGATAGGGTGCGCTCCATGTGGCGATAAGTGATTCGGTAACAGTGGCTGGTCCTGAGTGTTCTGGAGAGGGGGAGAGAAGCAGGTGGGTAGTAACAAACATGACTGTGCTGGCACTAGGACAAAATATACCCAGCTGCAGTGGAGAACTGAACTCATATTCAGGCACTACCCATACTTCATTGCAGAACTGTCACTTATAATAATGACCCACATCTTTTAAATGCTGGTGGTGGGGGGATCGGTGATGATTAGACAAACGTTAACTTGGATAATCAAGGCTGCTGGTCCCAGGCCCCTGGAAAGGAGCTTTCCACAGATTTATGTACTGCGCTGAGCCCTGGGAGTTTGATTCAGCAGCTCAAGGTGAAACCTGGCTTTCTGGGCTTTCTTTGGGCTCCCCAGGTGATTCTGTCAAGTAGACAGGGTTGAGAGTTGATGCCAGAACCTCCATGACCTGGAAACTGACCATGTTTGCAGGGCAGTAATAGGGTAGCCTGAGGCAAGGCTGGGGAGCCTGCAGGATAGCATGCCTGCAGGCCACAGGAAGTATGTAACCATTATGCTATACACACTATGAAAGTCATATACACACCACATGTGTCATACATGTGGTATAATGGCTTTTATCTCCTGCTTTACTCTGGGGTGGCAGTTTGGCTCTCATGATCCATGGATAATTCTGGAATGTGATCAAAGACAGCAGCAGTGCCTAATGTTTGCATGGTAGTTGCTACAACACACTGGTATTGTTGCCCTCATTCAAAAGACCACAGGGTAGTGAGCTGGCTGACCCACCTTCTGCCTGAGCTGACTTTTTGGGTGTGTGGTGGAGTTTGATACCTCCTCTGCTTGGCTGCTCACATTTCTCTTCTATGAGAATTCCATTTCTCCAGCCCCTGTTATGCAGAGTCACCTCAAGCCCTTCTACCTCTCAGGTGAAGAAGCTGAAACAAAGTGAGTGGACCCCAGGCAGAGCCTCTCTGGATGACATCATCCAGCCCTATACCTGACCAGGAGAGGCCACACGTTCTCTGACAGGTGAGGTAGGACTGTGTCTTTGCTCACTCTAGAGCCTTAAATGAGTGGGTTTCAGGTGGGCTGGCACCTGCTCAACTCACCCCCCACCCATGCACAATAGGACCTGACAGTTCCTATGTACCACCTGAGCTCAGAGCCTTTGTTTCCAGGGCCTCTTGATACTTCCTGGATTGCTCTCATTGGGGTTCTCTCATTTCTTTCCTCCTACACCCAATTGTAATGTCACACTCTTGGATGAGTAGAATGTGCCCAGGGAGTTAAACCTCTACTTGGTCCCAGCCCCAATATCTTTCTCATTTCCTCTTTTGGTGCTTCCTCCCTTCTCTTCACTACCCTGCTTTGGTCATCTTATCTTGCTCTTTCTCCCTCCTACCTAGAGCACAGTTCCAGGAAGGATGGGATCCAAGGATGCAGGGTACTGGGCCTCATAGGACTTGCTGCATCTTAGCCTCACACAGTGCCTGCCTGCATGGAGCCAAGGGAGGAAGTGACCCAGAGGTCACAAAGACCATAGTGATTGGGACAGCATGTTCCATCCCCTTGCCAAGTTCGGTTGCCAGCTCCAGGTGAAGGCAGAAAATGAATCTCCTCATCACCCGCCTCTTTCTTTCTCCACTCAGCTCAGGTCATGAACAGAAAATTCAGGTCTCCTTGGTGTCAAGGAATGGCTTACCATGAAAACCACAGACTCCTGGAGTTGAGGGCTCTTGCAGCGTATCACTGACCAGGTAAGAAAAAGGGTTCCTCAAAGGGACAGATGCCCTCAGTGGCCAACTCCATGCTGATCACAGTTCTCTAGCTTTTGCATACCCCAATGCAGTCCTTTTTAGCCCAAATGCTCCTTGGTCTTCCACCTGTCCTGACCACATGCCCCCATGATGATGCAGTGCCACAGCAAAAAACAACAGAGCCGTATTATCTACTAGGGACTGTTCCGAGCCCTTTACACACATTAATTCATTTCGGCATTACAGCCCCACTGGGTAAATAGCATTACTGTCCTGTTACAGAGCCAAGGAAACAGAGGCACAAGTAACTTGTCTAACCTCGTAGGGCTGGATTTGAAGCCAGGTAATTTGGTGCAATATAAAATAGCACAAGCTCCTATTCTATTATATTTGAGGAGCTTTTATATTTGCTCCTCAAAATATTAAACATGGTACTTCGGTTTGACCCCTAATACCTAGTTTTATACCCTAAAGAATTGACAGTAGGTGCTCAAACAAAAACTTATACAAGAATTTACAAGCAGCTCTATACACAATCACCAAAATGTGGAAATGCCCATCAAGAGATGAATGCGCATAAACAAAATGTGTTATATACCTATGATGGAGCATTGTTGGGCCATAAAACGGAATGAAGTACTGATACATGTGTGGAAACAAGAGATCATGCAGATGAACTTCAAAAACATGTAGGATTCCATTTATGCGAAATATCTAGAAAAGGGAAACCCACAGAGACAGAGAACAAATTGGAGGTTGCCAGGGACCGGAAGAACAGGAGAAACTGCTTACTGGGTAATGAGGTCTTCTTTGGGTTGATGAAATTGTTCTGGAACCAGAGTAAGGCACTGGTCATGTGATTTCACACGTGTGCTAAATGGCGTTGAACTGTACAGTCCAGGACACAGGTGAGCAAATGGAGAGAATCTAGGATCTGCCCTTGACTATCTCATAGCCAGGGCCAGTGAGGATCGAAAACATGAGGGGGTTTGTCCTGCTTGGCAGTGAAGTCGGCCAGTCACACTCCACGTATTACCTTGAGAACATCTGAAATATGCTTTCAGCAGTTTTTCTTCTCATACTTCCTGTGGGCATTGAGATGGTGCTGTTTGTCTAATACACTGCTGGGTACTACAGATTCCACAAAAGGTATTCTGACCATCCTGCCTGCTGAGGGCTTAACCTCCAATGAGGGGAACATAGGACAGAGGTAGCCATATTTGCCACTCTTGGCTGCTTCTGAACGAGTTGTGCCCCCTTTCACTGTCCTGCCTAGCCTAGTTTTCCCTCCTCTGATAGGTCAAGCCTGGTGCATGAACCCAGACACATGACTCAGTCTTTTCTGGAACTTATTTTCTCATGGATCCTGATCCCTGCTGCAATGTGATTGCCAAGGTCCATGCAACTCTTTCTAAAGAAGAAACTGAGCCAGGACTGATGAGCAGCCCTGTGTGGAATAATGGGACAGCTGGCAGGACAGTGGGACAAGCCAGCAGGGAAGGATCCTGTGTTTTGATGCCTCCTCCTCCTAAACCCCTAACTTTAGACCAAAGACAAGAATGTGTAGGTGCTGAGAATTGTCAAGTCTGGATCAGTAAAGGGCTGTCAAAAGTATAAATGTTTAAAAGTCATCCAGCCATCCCACTACTATGAATCTAAAGGGAAAGAGATCAGCATGTTGAAAGACACCTGCACTCCATGTTCCCTGCAACACTATTCACAACTGCCAGGATATGGAATCAACCAAAGCACCCCTCAGTGGGCGAATGGATGGAAAATGTGGTGTATATACATACTCAATGGAATAATATTTAGTTCAAGGAAGATGAATTCTAGCAACACGGATGAACTGAATGTGGAGGACATCATAGTAAGTGAAATAAAGCAGGCACAGAAAGACAGAAGTCATATGTTCTCTCCCATATTTGGAATCTAAAGAAGTAAGAGTAGAGGGGTGTCTACTAGGTTGGGGAGGGGATGAAAGGCAAAGAATGGTCAACAGATACAAATTTACAGTCAGATAGGAGGGATAAGTTCTGGTGTCTCACTAGGTAGTAGTGTGACAGTGGTTAACAATACTGGATTAAATATTTCACAGTAGCTAGAGGAGAAGACTTTAAATGCTCTCACCACAAAGAAATGATAACTGGGGTAATCTGAAGACCACACAAAACATACATGTATCACAGCGTTACATGGTAGCCCACAAATCTACACATTTATGTGTCATTTTTTAATAAGAACTCAGCAATAAATATCTTAAAACAAAACAAAAAAAAAAAAAGAAAAAAAGGATCCCTTTCCAGTTCTTTCTTGTTTTTCTTCCTACATGATAAAACTAACAATTACCAAAAGTATTGTGAAGGGTATCAGCACTCCTCAGTTCAGAGTGTGCCAATGGGGGACTTTCTAAAAGGACTCGGGGCTATGGAGCCTCACTGGAAAGAAGGAACAATGGGTCAGAGTGCTAGTGACGGAGGGAATACTTCTTTTACCCAACCACTTGTTTTACCCTGGCAACCACGTAGGCTCTGAACTTGAAATAAATTCCTTCTTTGAGATCTAGCCCAAGCCCAGCTCCTACTGTATCCACATTAGTCTGCTTTTCCATCTGCGACAGAGCAGCTTCTTTGTGTTCTTGGATGGCGTGCTCGACACCTCCAAGAATAGACCATGCATGGTCAGTAGGCACTGCAGATACCACCTATCCATGCAGGGATGGCTCAACAGGAGAGAAGATGCCATCGCGGGGTGTGCCTCTTACAGAGTTACAAAACTGGGCTTCCCCAGCTCGCTCTTCACCTGCCTCCGGCTTGTGTCATGCAGAAGCTTGGTCTGGAGTCCACATCAGCACACTGTGCATGGTGGGAGGTCACTTCTTGCATCACTTTCATGGGCAGGGCTGGACTCAGGCAAGGGCACGAAGACAAGGGGATGGAGGGGAACTAGTTCCATGTCACTCCTGAAATTACAGAGGTGAATGGGGTATGGTAGGACAGAGAAGAACCTGACTTTATAGTTATGACAGACTTGATTCCAGTTCCTACTCCATACTTGGCTATCTGCAAGATCTGGGGGCAATTATGTAACCCTGGTGCCTCAGTGACCTCACCTGTATGGCAAGACCACCAACACTTGCTTTCCAGGGTTTGTGAGGACCCAATGAGAGAGATATGGAGAGTTAGACACTCAATACAGCCATCTTCCTTTGTCTGTGGGTGACACAGTCCAAGAGTCCCAGTGGACTTGGGACTAGGGTTTGAACTGAGGGCTTCATGCTTGCAAAGCAGGTACTGTACTGCTTGAGGCACACCTCCAGTCCATTTTTCTTGGGTTATTTTGGAGATGGGATCTAGGGAGCTATTTGCCTGGGCTGGCCTTGAACTGCAATCCTCAGGATCTCAGCCTCCCAAGTAGCTAGGATGACAGATGTGAGCTGATTATGTACCTGACTAGACATTATATTTTTTCCTATGCATACATACCTATGATGAATTTTGACTTACAAATTAGGCACAATAGAAGATTAACAACAATAACAAAATAGAAAAATTAACAACTATATAATTAAAAACTTGTGGCTAAGTGTAGTGGCTCATGACTGCAATCCCAGCTACTCAGGAGGTGGAGATCAGGAGGATTCCAGTTCAAGGCCAGTCCAGGCAGAGTTAGTGAAACTCTCCTTTCAACAGATAAGATAGGTGCAATAGTAAAAGCCTATAGTCTCAGCTATGCAGGATCCATGTACAGGAAGGAAGATCAGGGTCTATCTAAAAAATAACTAAAAATGCAAGACTCTATCTGAAAAATAACTAAAGCAAGAAAAAAAAAAAGGAGGGGGGTTGGGGTGTGGCTCAAGCATGAGGCCAAGTTAAAGCCGAGTACTGCCAAAGAATATTCAAAAACTTTCCAGTGTCAAAACTCTTGAGCTTTGGGGCCATCATTAAGTAAGTCAGGTCTAGCTGAACACAGTCACTGTGGCACTGCACAGTTGATCTTTATGTCAGCTAACAGGCAGGTAGTGTACACTGCAGATACGCAGGATAAAGGATGATCCACATCCTGGTGGGACAGTGGAGTGGCATGAGACCTTGGATCACTACTCAGAACAAGGTGCAATTGACCGTTTATGAATTGTTCATGTCTGGACTGTGGCTGACCTTGGACAATAGAAACTGCCCAAAGCAGAACTGCAGATCAAGGGGATTGTCTGCCTCCATTACTGTGCGGCAGACAAGAGAGAAGAATGTAACCATGGCGGGTTTTGTTTTTTTTTTTTTTACCCATCTTTTACAGTCTTGTGAAATGACCTGGGTTTAAAGACAGCAAGAACTTCCTTCCTATAGAGAACTGGCTGCAAGCATCACGTGAAAAGGGAGGCTAAGGAGGGTGATGAAGTATTGCTCAGAACTGGGCAGGATTTCAACAAAGGATTTGAAAACAAAGTCAATAAGTTTTTCCTCTCCTATTTTTATTTTTAAAAAGCCAAAAGGGAAGGGGAGAAGATGAAATTCTGGTAAGACTTAGGGTCTGATGATTCTTTATCACTTTTCCTAATGTAATGCTCTGGAGTTTTCTTTTTAATGCACTAGTTAATTTTTGACATAAGGACTCACTACATAGTCCAGGCTATTGTGAAACTTGCCATGTAGCCCAGGTTGGTTTCAGATTTGAGACCCTCATGCCTCAGCCTCCTTAGTGCTATAATTATAGGTGTGTCCCATCATGCCTGGTCCCACATTTCTTTTGGGGGGGACAATACTGAGATTTGAACCCAGGGTGTTGTGCTTCCTAGGGAGGTGCTCTACCATTTGAGCCAAGTCCCCAGCCCTTTAGCTTTAGCTATTTTCCAAATAGGGTCTTGTGGTTTTGCCCTGGCGCCCTGGCCCATGATCCTGCCCAGTTTGGGATGGTAAGCATGTGCCTTGATGCCCAGCTATCGATTAAGCTAGGGTCTCATTAACTTTTTGCCTAGGCTGGCTTTGAACCCTATCTCTGCCTCCCAAGTAGCCTAGATTACAGTGAGGTGAGCCACCACACCCAGCTTTCCCTTCTTTTTAAAAAAATAATTATTTTATTTTGGTTTTGGTTAACACTAAATTATTTCCAGAATATTCAGAATATGTAAGGAACTCTGAAAAGTTAACACCAAAACTCATATGGCCAACGAATACATGAAAAAATGCTCAACATCACTAGCCATCCAAGAAATGCGAATCAAAACTACAGTGAGATACCATCTCACCCCAGTTATAATGGCAGCTATCAACTCCCCCACCCCCGCAAAAAAAATAAATGCTGGCAAGATTATGGAGAAAAAGGAACTCTGATATACTGTTAGTGGGAGAAAATATTTTCTAGGGCTTCTACGAAAGACAGGATGGTGGCTTTGTATAAGGAAAGAATGCAGGTGTGGGAGGCAGGAGTCCAAGCCCCGGATGTGACTAGGCGAGTCTGGGCAAGTCCCTTTGCCTGGCCTTGTTAGAGGACTGGACTGAGTGGGCTCTGGGACATCTTCTGGCTCTAGCATCTCTGCTGAAGGAAATATCCAGGTACAGGGTATTAGCCAGCCCTCAGCCAGCCGAGGCAAAGGTGTACTCCCCATGAACATGGTAACAGGGGGGAGGTAAGCTGGCTTCACAGGGCAGATGCGGTTTGGTGGGCCCACTAAGGGAAACATCTCGCAGCCGGGGATTTCTAGCTGTGCAAAGCAGACACTCTGGATGTCTTTGGTCCCTCATCCCTGCCCCCGTGCATATACTTGGCCACAACTAAGAGGTTCACAGTCTCATTCTCAGATACTCTGCCTGCTCATCCTGCCCCTGCCTCCCCCTGGTCCACAGCCAGCAGTCAGGGAGCCTCAGAGCTGCTTCTCACGGCTGCTGTCGCGTCTGCGAGTCCTCCCAGAGGGATTCTGTTCCTTGGAGTCAGTTGTAAGAAACCAGACCAGATGGTTCCTCTGACAGTTTCTGCCCCGGGAGAGACAACTCCAGTCCAGGCCTTGAAGAAGGCAGGACCAAGTGCTGGGAGAGGAAACTAGCTGGGCCACCCCCACCTGGCTAGCTCCTAGTCGGCCTCAGTCGGCAACTTAAGAGTTCCTTAGAGACACACGTTTTGCAGGCAAGAAGTACTTTTTAACATCAAACACTTGCCAAGTCCTCAGGGAAGTTTCAAAGCACCCCTTTTTTTATTCCCATCACTCTCTCTATCTTCTGGTATTCTGAGTGTATATCTCCTGCCAAGCCTGGCAGTGGCAGGAGTTCCTATCCTGACCTCCAGCAGGATGGCCAAGTAGAGTGTCTTCATATGCCTGTGTGTATGAAAATAACCAATTTGGGAAAGTCTTATGGCCTCTCTTACAGAGGTGTGGGGTGTAGTCTAGCCTTGCACTACTACTTTCTAGCTATAGATCTTGGGCCTGTAATCCCTGATCCAGGTTCTCATTCTATGATATAGATAATAGACTCAGGGTTTTTGAAAGGACTGAATAAAAAAATATAGGAAAGTAGTTTAGCACAATTTAGGCTTATAGTTAGCAATTGCTATTATTATTTATGTACCTAAAAATTATACAGCCTCTATTTTGACCCACAGAGAAAGAAGTGAATGACCACAGCCAAATGATCTGAGTTTGAACTTCCTTATGTGTGAAAATTATCACTGATATGACACATGCAACAACATGGATGAACCCAGAGGTCTTTGCGCTCAATGAAACAAACTAGACACAATGGACAGATGCTGCCTGACTCCACTTGCATGAGATATCCAGAAAAGTCAAACTCAGAGAGATGGAAAGTAGAACAGGGACTGCCATGGGCCAAAGGGTGGGTGAAGAATGGGATGTGGTGTTGAAGGGGAGGTGAGAAGGTCTGAAGATGGATGGAGGTGACTGTGCTTAGTGCCACTGATTTGTGCTCTCAAAAATGGCTGAAATGGTAAACTTTGTCACACATATTTTACCACAATAAAAAAAAGAAATTCAAGGAGAAGTGTTGGCCCCAATAACCTGGTAGACTATTATTACAAATGAAAGCTGGGAACTTGCATTGTATCGAAAACCAACACCAAAGAAACAGCAGACCATGGCTGTACACATGGCAGGATGATGGTGTAAGGCTTTCTGTCCTCCCTGGGTGGAGCATCTCCATGGTTCTATTAATTCAGCACTTAAGATGCCCTGCATTTTATACAAATTATTTTTTTGCAGATCTCCTCTTGTAATGCTAAGGCAGGGTTTGACCATATTTCACAAATTTCTTTTCAACTGTTCCATTGTCTTTCAAACCATTCTCTTACATTTCTAACAAAATTGAAGTAATGGCTCCCTGTGCACTGATTTCCAAAGCTCTGTGCTTTTTGGCTGTTTGTAAAATTTAGGAGAGGATTTTATTTTTCTCTCTGGCTTAGCTCTATGGTGCTAAAGTCAACAGAACTAACTAATTGTGTGCTATTACAAGGCAACTTTCCAACCCTGTTAACACTGAGAATGAGTCAGATTACAAAATGAACATTTGTGTCAGATGAAGTGTTACAGTTCCAACTTAGTCAATTGATCAGCAACTATTTATTCTGTGCTGAGGTAGGCACTGTGAGAGATAAACCAGGTATACATGAATATTCAGAGTGGCCAGTCTGTAAATGACACACTGGCAATGTAGGGGGAGGGCATCCAAAAGTAACAGAAAGGACTAGCCTATACTATAACACGCCACATAATGATGTTTTGGTCAGTGACAGGTCACATATGTGACAGTGCTCCCAGGAGATTATATCAAAAGTGACATCATAGCCATCTGCACTCGTAGAAGTACACTGTGCCATATTTGTACAATGACAAAACTACCTGAGATACATTTCTCAGAAGGCAACCCCATTGTTGAGATGCACCACTCTATCATAATCTATTTGGCTGTTAAGACACTCATCATGAAAAGACAGTTAAGACGATGAAACCAATGCTAAATGTTAAATAAATGGCAGAAGAGATGAGATTAAATCTAGATCTTAAAGTACAAGTAGGATTGTGATGGGTGAAAGTCAAGATGCTCATTCTAGTTGGGAAAAGTCTACAAGTGGAACTGGTGGCAGAGGCTGCCACTGTATCCCACCCCCATTCCATTGCAACAGAGATATTCAGGGTATATTGCAGGTATAAATGGCCCAGTGAGAACCCATACAGCAGATGAACGCTTTACCAGGACAGGGCAGGTTGCTCACACGGTGAAGCTGGGTTTGATTATGGCATGTGCACAGGGTGGTTAACCTACCCAGGAAACATTGAGACAGTTTCACACTGGTGCCTAGTGAGCTGGGGTTGGAAGGATAACAAATGAGTTTGACACATGGATAAGTGGGAATGGGGAAAGGCCATTTCTTCAAATTGTACAGACATAATTTTCAGTATGCATGTATAAGTTCAAGGAGAAGATAGTAGTTCATAGTGGCTGGTTGGGGTATAGGGATGGTAGAGTACAAAATGATGGGGTGGAGGCTGCAGGGCGAGTTGGGTCCCTAAGGGGGTCTGATATTTCTGACTAAGAAGCCTTGGCCAAAATCCATCATTAAGCAACCGGGTCCAGGTTCAGCTTCCTCAGGAATCCTCAGAGAGAATGGGAGGCCCTTGTTCTGGGCAGCTTCACTGCTTGAAGAGGCTGCCCTGTCACCACCTAGTGTTGCTATAGATCCATCCTGATCTCCATTACTCGAGAGAGAATAACCACAAATGTGATATGTTGAATAGTCTAATTAGTTTAATACTGTGTCAGTTAATTTTGAAAGAACTATACACTATCAAAGAGAAATTTATATATATATATAAACATATATACATATATAAATTATAATATATGTATTTCCTGTGACATTCTTATTTTGCAAATACCTTTGAGGAGGGACTCTTGTGTCTAATCTGATGGCCACCTCTTAAAAAATAGTGAATGAGAGATTAAGGGAAGGGGACAAAATAGGACTTTGCCTGGTGGGGTTGAGTTTCCTTTATGCATGCCATTCTAGGCTGGAATATAGCAGTGCAGTGATACTTCATTAAGTATCATCACACAGACAACATGTTTTATGAACTCATAGGATATAAGATGGGGACCCTAGAGAGCTTTTGGTCTATGCTTGAATTCTCTCTACAAACTCTTATGTTGGAGGGCTTCTGGGGCAGCCCAGTCTGGGTTTCCGCAGTGTGGGCTGAAAGAGAGAACTCCTGACTAGACATGTGCCCTGAATTTCTCTTTGTTGGTCATAGATTCACTCCAGTCTTTCTCTCACTACCAGCAGCAGAACAGCATAATGGCCCTGGCTAGGGAATGTCAGGACCAGAAGTGGTTAGAGTGGGAAAGGACATTGGAGACAGCATATGTCAAGCTAAACATCACTGTCTCCAGAGTCAGACATCCATCCATCCATCCAATTAGTTTATTTATTCATGCAGCGCATAAATAGTGAACACTCACTCTACATCTACAAAGTGCATCAAAACAAAATGGATGTATATCCTAGCCCTGTGGAGCTCACAGTCTAGCACAGGAGATAGTACTAATTAAAGAATTACAAAGAAACATAAGTTTCAAATGTGTGAAAGGTTATGAAGAAGAGGTACATGGTGCTCTGAGGCTATATAGAAAGGCCATTAGTTTAAAGGTCAGAGAATGTTCCCCATGGAAGTATCAGTGAGCTTGGACCTGCAAGAGAGTAGGAACCAAGGTGACAGAAGATAAAAGAGTGGTGGGCAGTAGCCCTGACAGATGGCATGGCATGTACAAAGGCCCTGGGAAGCAAGTTCAAATCCTAAGTTCTCCTCCTCCTCTGAGCTATATGGTCTTGGTTGAATTCCACTGATTGAGAGGCCCTTGGTTTAGGTTTTTTTTTTTTTAAGCAATGGAAATCCAATCTCTCTGTCACATGTCACACTCAAGTTGTGTCCCGTAAATTACACAGTGCATGCAGCAGAGCAGCTGAAGTGCCCACTCAACCTCTGACTCCCACTTTGGCAGCCCCTACCCCAGCAGCTGGTCAGAATCCCTGAAATTCTGGGGGATGCAGGGCATTCTTATAAAGAAAGAGAAATCCCTGCTCTTATATGGCACAAGGCAACAAGATGCAGCAGTAAGCAGTTGGGTGAGGGAGACTCCTGCGTTCTTACCCTACAGCTCTTCTTTACGAGACAAGTGACTTAGTGCAAGTCCCTTGATGGCTCCAAGCCTCAGTTTCCCTGTTTTACAGTGGGTGGTACAGCTGCCTTGCAGAGTTTCTGAGGGCTAACAAGTTTTTAAAGCACTTTATGATTATAAATGACTATTTACTATTATAACAAGAAGACTTCTTTTTTGTAAATGGTCAAACAACATTAATTGTTTTGGAAAAGCAATCTATTGAATAACAGCCCATGTGTGTTAAGAGAAAACATGACCACATGTAATAAGACATATTTCCTAATGTGGATCATTATTGGTCCTGCAAAAACTCTTGGGGTAAAAAACTAATTTGAAATAGCATTTTAGAACTGGACACATTTAATTGAAACTTAGCACAGATCATGTGAGGGTATAGTGTTCACTTTGAATTCAGAAATTTTCTAGAATTCTTATGCTCACTATACTATAGACATTACCATAGTTATGGCATATTCCCAATGAATACGTTATGCTATCTAGGGAGTACAGACTGCCTGGTCACCTGAAGAACCAAGAAAACGAAACCACACCAATGGAAATTTCCCTTAGAACCATATACAACTTATGTATGAAAATCACTTTGAAATTCCAAATATGGACAGATTTTCAGAAAGTTCTAAGCCTTCCAACACTTACATGGGATTTACAAAATTGCAGATATTTTATTAATAACACCAGTAATACAATAAGGATTGTAACAGTGATAAAGTGATTCAGCTTCCTGAACACTCACATTCATGATCTTGCTGACTATGATCCACACAAAAATGCTGAGAAGCAGACAGTCTGTTGCTGTCTTCTGCAGAGCAGGGAGCAGCCCAGGGGGACAAAGTGACTTAGTGAAGGCCACAGATAAAATATGGCCTGGCTGGGACTTTACTTGCTTCCTTGTCACTAAACTCTGCTCATGGTCTTGTCCCAGGTCTGTTCTGTTCAGTTTATTAATATCCACTATAGTTACCATCAACTGAGTATTAATGGGACTAATACAGTTACGGTTACTTGATAAGTAAATTTTAAGATGCTTCTAGAAATATGACTATAACTTTATCATAAAAATAATGAATTCAATATGAAATATTACTCAGCTGAGAAAGTATAGGGAGTAAAAAGAAAACATCAAAGAAGAAAAGTATTTTAAATAAACGATTTATTATGTATTAAGTACTAGGTCTTTCACATATTTTATTCTTATAATTCATAGAAAATATGAATGAGATAAGAAGCCAGAATGTGGGGAAACATGAGGTTGATGAAGGCAGGAAGTCAGACCTGGAAAACACAGAATGTGGATCAGCAGGCAGTGAGCTGAATCAGTGAAGGTATCAGCGTGGCTTAGAACTTGCAACAGAAGGAGAGGAAAGAGTAATGAGTTCCATGGTTCAGACTGCCTGTGAGGAGAGGAATCCATGGCCCTCAGGAGGCAAAATGTATCCCAGCATCATCTTCTAAAAAGAGTTCTTGGGTTGTGCCTCATACAGGAACGTTATGATTAATGGTTGCTATGATTTATGGATCACTTCCTGTGTTACTGAGGCAGTGAGCTGAATTTACACACATTATTCCATTTAATTTTTAGTACAGTTCTGTCATAACAGGAATTATGCCCCTATTTTGCAGGTAAGAAAAATAGTAGCTCACTGATGGTTGTAAGTGACTTGCTTGAGGTTACTCAAGTTTTAGGTATGATTGCAGTACAATTGTCCTACCAACCCCAAAGCTGTGCTCCTCATCCTGAGTGGTTATGTCATGGATGTTAGTGGCCAGTGTTCCCACTATGTTCTTATCTCAAAACACCAGTAGTTGTTTCACAGGTCTGTTCCCTTGATGATACCTGAGGGATAGCTTTAAAATGTGATTCCACAAAAAGCAATTTTGCTTGGGGTCAAGGGGACTGGGGCAAGTTTTTCTAGTGGTGTGGTTATCTTTGATATTTGGTTGACTCTATAGACATCTCCAGGTCTCGAGTTATGCTATTTGTTCTTAACTTCTCCCTCAGTTAGGAAAATTGAAGCATGTGAATAAAGCACTACCAGCAACTTGGGACAGAGTCAACAAGACATTTTGCAACATTACTGAGTTGCAGTTGTCCATTTTCAGTTTCAGAGAAAGAAGTGTTCACTTTTTGGTATTTTCTTACTTCAAGAAATGTAAGGATTTTAGGCTTAGATTTCTGGTGTGCTAGAGAGAAACACAATCAATTTTCTCAAGTTGAATTTTGTTCATTATATATGTTTTGGTGAAATTCAGTAAGACTGCCTGTGGATGAACTTCAAAAGTAAAGTGATCAGATGCCTCAGTTGTGGGTTCCAGGGGTATTGGGACACACTGTCCTGGTAGGAAGAGAAACCTGAGAAATGAACAGAAAATTGGTCCTGGGGAGGTTCTAACCTTAGGATAGCTAACACGGGAAAGTGATCAGCTCAGGAAATGACCTAATGAACATAACCTCACAGCCCAGAATTATAAAATACATGAGGAAATAATCCATCATATGCCACTGTGATTAGACATAAAAGATAGAAGTTTTTCAGATATTAGAGTAATCTAAAAATGTTTAAAATAATTAAGTCAAACATTCAAAAATGCTTCAAATGTTTAAAGATATAACGTTACCAAATGAAAGAACATTTAAAAAACTCAGCAGATCTGAAAAAGACCTACACAAAAATAGAGAAACAAAACTATAATTGTAATTTTAAAATGAATGGACTGGTTAATTAACAGATTAGACACAGCTGAATGGAGAATTAATAAATTGGGAGACAGACAGGAGGAACTGTTTGGAATGTAGTAGGGAGAAGAAAAGGAATGAAAAATAGGAGAGAGAAGTCAGATCCACACCTGTAATCCCAGCACTTCAGAGGCAGAGGCAGGAGAATTGTGAGTATGAGGCCACTTGGGCTACATAGCAAGGTAGCAAGACCCTCTCTCTCTCTCTCTCTCTCTCTCTTGGCACTATCTGAAGAGACAATATCTGAGAATTTTCTAGAATTAATGAAATTTGCAGACTCAGGAAGCATAATAAGCCCTTAATGGGATAAAAAAAACCAATAACACTGCATTACACACATTGTAATGAAACTACAGAACACCCCAGAGAAAGAGATCACATTGAAAATAACTAGAGAGGAAAACCAGGATTTACAGGATTAACAGGGAAACAGACTTTCCAATAGCTTCCAAAAGGTCAGGCAGTAATGGCATAACACCAACAAAATGTCACTATATATTATATCCAGCTAAGCTGTCATTCTGGAATAATGGCAAAATAAAAATATTTTTGGACAAAATGATGAAGTTTATGATTTGCATACCTTTAGTGAAAGGCATATGAAAAGTATATTTCAGGAAGAAGGAACAAAAAAGGAGTAGAAGCAAGAAGTTGACAGCTACAATGTGATGATTTAGATCACAACCCAATGAAAGCCTGCTTTACTCTTCATCAGGACTGTTCTAACACTATGGTTTTAGATGTCCCAGTTTTCTGGGGGTAGACTCCTTCTTAGATGAAACTCCTAAAACTGCCCTATGTTGTTATAAATAGCTCAGGAAGATGATCTGTTGTCCTGGCTATTACTGTCAGTCCCTAGCTTCCCAGGATGTTGGTCACTGCAACAACCTGTAAGCAACAAAGCTGCAGGGCTGAGAACCCAGCTCTGGGGTCACATGGACCAGCTCTCAGCACAAGTTATTAAAGCTTTCTAAGCTTCAGTTTTGACACTTTTAAATGGGATCAGGAAACATACTTTATAAAGTGACGCATTGCTTAATGATGGGATAGATTCTGAGAAATGCATCACACATCCTTGATGTTATGTGAACATCAAAGTGTAGCTACACAAACTAAGATGGCTATGACGTTGCTAGGTGACAGTCTTATGGGATCACTTTCATATATTGGCCCATCTTGACAGAGACATCATTGTGTAGTGCATGATTGTATGTGTATAAGATTCTAACACAGTACTTGACACAAAACAAATACTTAAAAGGGAGTGCAGTTACTATAACCATTAACATTATAAGCTATGTTAATTTATTTAATGAACAATGCATATATTTACTTTAATAAGAACTTCTGCTTTCCTGGATTTACTTAAAAAGAAAAAAACATAAAAAAGTGTATTGATGTTAACTGAGGTTTGGGTGCCATTTGCCAACACTGCACACCTCCTGCACCCCTGTCTGTGAACCCTCTCTGTGCAGGACACCTGCGTAGCCCTCTGTTGGCACCACACGTCTGTTTCTACCTGACTGTTGCTCTTCAGTAGCACTTCTGGGAAGTGGCTGAAGAATCTCCCTGAGAGACTGTGTTGGCCAGGTTGGAAGTAGAAAATATACCCTTGGTTGAGTTTGCTTTTGTAAATCACTCTCTGCAGTCTGGCCACAAGAAAAATCAAAAGGGCAGAAAGAGAAAATGGATCTTCCTCTCCCTTTGCAATAGCCAGGATATAGTCAGGAAAGGGAGGTCACATGGGTAGGTACTGGGTGGCCAAAGAAAGACTGGACTGCTGCCAGCTCTGTCCCATAGTGCATTATTTCTACAATTCAGTAAAAGATGCCACTTACTGTAGTCTTTAGGTAAAACTACACATCTATTCTAAAGATAAAAACAGCAACTTGCAAAACATAGGCACTGTCCAAGGAGAAAGCTGCTATGAAGGGATCTATACCTGTTGGCAGACACTGAGCATAATTCTACAGTTGGAATAGTAGTTTAAATAGAAATTCTGGGCCCCCCAGCACCAATGTCCGAGAGGGTCCCCTTTCTCTTTGTCATCTACCAAATAAATTGATGTCCAAAGTAATGGCCTCTCTGATCACCACTTTTTTCTAATGTTTGTAAAAGTCACTTTAATCCATAACATTTTCATATAACATATATGTTTTCTCTCTTTCCCTTACTTTCCTCCTTCCTCTGCCTCAATGTCCTGAATCAAGGGACTTTTAAGTGCCTAAAAGAGAGGGCTGCTTTGTTCTGGGCACTTTCACATAGCTGTCTCATACATTTCTCAAGCTCTGTTATGTGGCATTATGCTCACGGTCACATGAGGAAACACAATGGGAGTGGCTGGGCGAGTTGCCCATCTTCCCTGGCTGGGTGGGCAGGGTCTGCCCATCTTCCAGGCTGCCACACTTGCCCTGGATGAGGAACATGTGGTATAAGGAAGGAGGTTTGGGTTTCTGTGATATGGACCTTCTCCTAGCCACCTATGTTATCTTGAGCAAGTGCCTAACAGCTCTGGGCCTCATTCCTTCACCAGGACTAGATGATCAATCACGAAGATCTCTGGCTTCAGTTCTAGAGTCTCTATGTGCCCCCATGCCAATCTTTGGTAAAAACAGAGCAAAAGATGGTACCTGGGAGAGAGCACCTTCCTAACTCAACATGGAACCCCAGGTCTGTTCTCTCCTCCCTGGTCACGGTCATTGCTAATAACAAACAAGCAGACCACAGCCTGGGAGGCCTGGCTGCGCGAGGCATCCCAAGGACTGCTGCAGACCTTCTGAATAAGCAGCCACAAAGCTGCTAATTGGATTCGGCAAGTTGCTGAGTCACTGTCGTATAAGATCAAGTCGCTCTGTGCTGACAGTGAGGCTCGTCCTGTCAGCAGCTGAGAACGTGACTTTGTGATTAAGAACAGGGGTGTACAGAGCTGTACTGCAGATCAGTTCTCACAATTTATAACAAGTAATTAAAATCTAACAGACCACAATTAGACAGCATCCACCGCAACCTTATTTTGCCATTTGTCTTTTAATTAAATACGTCCCATGATTTAGCTCTAACTGCACAGAAAGCCGGCACTCTGATCATTGGTTATGACATATTCTTGGAAGAGGAGAGTAGAGAGCCGAAGCTAAGTGTTTCATATAAATCACTGATCTTTCCCTTCTTGGATCTTTGCACATCACAAGGGAGATATTAAGTGAGGCCGGTCCTTCATAACATGACCATGGGCTCAGGATGCATTCAGGGGAGCCCTAAAGAGCAGAGCTAGGGCACAGCCAATGGGAGGATGTTTTTAGGTTTTCTAGCACTTACAAGGTATTCAGTGGGAGAAATGCACCATTATGTCATAAAAAAGAAACATTTACTAGGGCACTCTGGAGTAAACTTGGTGGAGGAAATAATTTTTAAATGGAAAGAAATTCAGAGTCCCTTTTCATGTTATCGAGGATTTACAACAGATGAGTAGTACTCGGTATGATCAAGGTCACCATGTAGACTCACAGCCATGGAACATGGAGGTGGGGAGTGAGGGTCTTTGGGGAGGACCTGTCTTCTTGTGCATAGCTCAGGGGTGCTCCAGGCTAGCATAGCTCCCATCAGGCCCACCATGGAGCTAGAGACAGGCAGAAGACAAGTCTCTGCTCATCTGTTCTGACTATTTAGAGGTGGACATGGGTAGATGTTCCACTCTAGCAGCCTTTGAAGGATCCAAACTGGAACTGAATTTGTGTGCCATCTCTTAAAGGGTTTCTCACCAGAACGAATGTTGGTGAATGCAGTGTTGAAGGCTTATTGTTGAGCTTTTTTCCAAAAAGAAAAAAGTTGTCTGTTGCTTGCTGGGAACTACGGCATTTTTACTATCTCATCACCCAACAAGTAGTGCCCAGGACAACAGTGCCTAACTCCTAGGCTAGAAGATGTCATTTGCCTGATAAACTAAAAGCAGGAATAGAAATTCCCAGTCTATGTTACTCCAGAGGCACCTGCACATCCATGTTTATTGCGGCACTATTCACAATAGCCAAGTTATGGAAACAGCCAAGATGCCCCACCACTGACGAATGGATTAAGAAAATGTGGTATCTATACACAATGGAATTTTATGCAGCCATGAAGAAGAACGAAATGTTATCATTCGCTGGTAAATGGATGGAATTGGAGAACATCATTCTGAGTGAGGTTAGCCTGGCCCAAAAGACCAAAAATAGTATGTTCTCCCTCATATGTGGACATTAGATCAAGGGCAAACACAACAAGGGGATTGGACTATGAGCACATGATAAAAGCGAGAGCACACAAGAGAGGGGTGAGGATAGGTAAGACACCTAAAAAATTAGCTAGCATTTGTTGCCCTCAACGCAGAGAAACTAAAGCAGAGACCTTAAAAGCAACTGAGGCCAATAGGAAAAGGGGAACAGGTACTAGAGAAAAGGTTAGTTCATGAAGAATTAACCTAGAAGGTAACACCCACGCACAGGAAATCAATGTGAGTCAATGCCCTGTATAGCTATCCTTATCTCAACCAGCAAAACCCCTTGTTCCTTCCTATTATTGCTTATACTCTCTCTACAACAAAATTAGAAATAAGGGCAAAATAGTTTCTGCTGGGTATTGAGGTGGGGAGAGGGAGGGGGTGGACTGGGTGGTAAGGGAGGCGGTGGGGGCAGGGGGGAGAAATGACCCAAGCCTTGTATGCACATATGAATAATAAAAGAAAAATGAAAAAAAACAAAAAAAACAACAACAACAAAAAAGAAATTCCCAGTCTACTCGTTTGAGTCAATTCATTGGCCACCACTGCCCTTCCTCCCTAGACTGACACACCAAGGAATTCAACTTCTATTATTTCCCAAAACAGTTAAAATCACAGAGGCAAGGCTCTCCATGAAGAATTATGTTTGAAAATATCATTTATAAGATTGAGTTTGGCTTATGATGTATGTTTCATCAAGCCAAGCTTCACAAAAATGTCATAACCAATGCATCAGGACTCTGGCTCACCTCCTTTGTTTACTGTTGTGTCCCTAGCACCCAGCACAAAGCTCTGCCCATAGGAAAGCTCAGTAGATGTTTGCTGGATGGCAGATGAATGGATCTTCATACTTGGTTGAAAGTCTACAAGGAGCAAGGTCACCACAGGCTTCTCATGCCCTCCACTGCCACCTCAGACAGCTGGATTAGCACACAAATGTGTGTTTTGTGTTCTCTTGTTCACAATCATGTCTTTCTAGTACAGGAGGGGGAGGCAGTGGCAACCTGCCAACAGCTGCACCTAGGTCACAGCTTTGGGACATGGAAGACAGATCTCCTTATGGCCATTTTGCTTTGTAAACTGTAAAAATGCCAGAAGGAAGATGTTTTCATGCTGGGAATGAACCTTGAAGAGAAAACACCTGTTCCCAGGACCTTCTGTTCAGAAAGCCTTGGTTAGGCCAAGGTCTGAGACCCCAGCACAGCATGAATGCACATCTCAAAGAGCTCAGGCCACCTCCTCCTGGCAGCTGTATCTGCTCCAAACTGGGTCAGCACCTGTCCGTAGGAGTAGCGGGGAGCAGGATCAGGATGTAACACATAGGACCCTCGCTGGCCTGTTAGCACTTCCATCCAGGCTGATACGAGGCTTAGACAGCCACTACAGTCTCCCTGTTTCTGGTCCTGCCCATCCTCACAGTTGGCTTCCTCCAGCACATTCTTCCCCCTACCCACCATAGCTGGTATAATCTTTTAAGAATATAATTCTGATAATCTCACATATCTGCTTAAAAAGCTTCATTAGGCTGCCACCACCACTACAAAAAAGACAAAGAAGTCCCTTCAGGTCTGGTCCTGGCCCATTGCCCCCTCCCCTTGCTCCTGCAATTAGGGTCAACAACCTTCTGTTCTTCAAAGCATTCTTTCATACTGCTCCTATTCTTTAGAGAAGAGTATGAAGGGGAGGTGAAGAGGGACCTAGTTACATAGGACACATAGTTATTCTACAGAGAGCGGGGAGTGGATTCTAGGGAAGCTCCATTAGGGAGCCAGACTGTGGCTATAAAGTGAACCTCATCCTCTCATTTCACCTTGTCATAATAAAGCTGTGCTTTGCTCTTCACCTATCTGATTCCTATTTCTACTCAGTTACACCTGAACTTGGCAAAGGGAAAGGGATGCGATTTACTGGTCCCTCAGAACACCAACAAACCCAATATGCCACCATTTCAGGCTAGCCATATATAAATTAGAAGGCAAGTGTTGAAGACGCAGTGTTTGACCCTTGGCATCACCTCACTGGTATTAGTACTTCATTGGCAGCACTTTCACTGGTGAATGCGGAAGGACTGGCTGCTCATAGTGGAACTTACTTGTGTTACTGCCAGTGACTAGTAAGATGTCTCTGAACAAGCTACTCAACCTCTCTGAACTTTGGTCATGTTATTTGGACAAAGCCACGCAGTGTGCATAATACACCTAGCAGATTGTCTGGTATACACTAAAAATAAATGCTTGCCCTTTTCTTACCAGTTTTGACTTTTATTCCTCGTTCTTGCCTGTAACTATGATGCGTGGCTGGACTTGTGCTGGCATTCACCATTCATACTAGATCCTCCAGCATGTTAACCAGGGGGCCTGAGAGCTCCAAGGCTCTCAAGGTTATTTTCTCTTTATATTTTTTCCATTTAGGCTGGCTTCCCTTTATATCAAATATGCCATTTTCCACTAGATCGGAGTCCTGAGGCACACTTTTTTCTAGCCTTTGCTCAAAGTGAGAGGTGTTTTCTTCCTGGCCATCAGATGCCGGTGGAGGGGGAGTGGGCCAGAGCTTTGGGAGGCAGACTGCTGCCCCTAGGCAGGGACAGAGAAGGAGATGAAGGGCAGTGGTAGTTGGGGAGGGGGGATAGCAATGGGAGTTTTCCCAGGATAGGGCTTAAAATGGCTTACAGACAGATTTCAGATAAATGTTTGATCTTAAGAAATGGTCACTGCAGGTCTGAGTAAAAGCTGTTTGCAAATAAGTTTGGTTTGAAAAAAAACCCTAAATACTCTGCCACTTTACTAGGCTGGAAGACTCTGGCCTCAATGACAAGGGGGACAGAAAGCCACTGTCTGCATTACACTTAAAGTGCACATGAACTACGGCAAGCAGACACGAACTTGCCAGAGTCAAACACATTAACTGTATCATCGGTATTGGAGATAAGAGAGAGTGTGCGCACATGCACACACCTCCCCCATGTACACACTTTTAAATCTCCTCTGCCATGCACCATCATCTAAGGACCCCTTGGCAATCTCACCACTGTCTTTGTTCACTAGGGCAGGCTCTGGCTGTACCTACTAGAAAGTCTGGCTTTGGGCTGCTCTCAGCAGTGTAAAAAGATAATTATGTGCTGGCTGCCTGGGAATGTAAGGCATGAAATATATTACTTTAGTAACTAAAATAATGAAAGGAGTCATCTGGGCTGGAAGACATCTTTTTGTCTTTTAAATAGAAGACCCTAAAGAAGGGCTAACAAACGAATTGGAGAGGACTACCCTGATTAATTCCTCTCATAGTTACAGGCAGCCTGGTGCAGGCCTGACTGACCACATCATAGGCATCAGTTCCTTTCAAGGCTGAGCTTTCCCTAGCTTCTCTGACTGTTACATATGGGGTCACAGGGCTCACTTTGGTACAAAGGTGACTTTCATGGCCCAATGATGTACTTGTCCTCATATTTGCAGCAAATGGACATTCTGTGATTTCTTCAAACACATCTCTTTGTTCTACTGTCTTTGAAACTAATAAAGAATCAATTATAAGAAACACACACAAACAGAAATTGGCATTTATCTATGTGGGATCTCTATGAAAGATGAAAAGATCACTGAGGCACAGGCAAACAGTAATACACATCTACTTCAGATGGCCTACCACAAATGCAGGTGTGCCGTGGTCCACCCAGGAAGGGTGTGGGCTTGTGTTCCATATAGGAGAAGGGTCAGGGGTGAGGGGCAGGGAGATAGTTATCCCCTGTGTCCAAGGACTCTGGAAGGTACTCCTTAACCTTGAATTTCCAGGAAATCTCTCTAGAGGCCATTTTCCCTGAGAATTTGGGAAAATCACAATATCTAGAAAATAGAGCAGAGCTGCCATAGTTCTAACTCAGTTTTATGTTTTTAATTGTTCTTTCTTTGGCCAGCACTTCATGGGTGTATTTGTGGCTGCTTGTTCTGGCATAAATGGTATGGTCTATGGCATGAGCCCATTATTTCCTTAAAAAGCACAAATGCTACAGATGCAGACAATGATGTGACTGGGCTGGGAGAACAGCTGATGATCATCGCTATGTCCTTTGCCTCCCACATGTAAATGCCAAATCCAAACAGATCTTGACTGGAGGCATTATCTTTATAGCTCTTCCTTACACACTATATTTATGTTTTATGCCCCTTTTTGCACCTGTGTTATATTTGACAATAAAAGAGGCTAAAGATTTAATATGCTGCATCCCATGTGGTGTCCATGGCTGCCCTGGAGCTTGAGACACAAGGCAGAGTCTATTAAGCACAGTGCTCTGGCCTTCATGCACTCGGGCTCAAAGGCAGACCAATGGTGTGCTTCTTCTGCCTCCCAGAAAAGCTAGTGCCTTCCAGACTGCATGCTGTTCAGGATATGGGAATGGATGAAAACCTCTGGCAGGGGGTAAGAATCAAGACAGGAATGAGTTTGTACCCTAGCTCGACTACCTACTAATTCCATGATCCAGGGATGTCCCTGAGTCCTGCAAAGCCTCTGTTTCTTCTATGAATGGAGACAATGACAGTGTGGATCTCCGAGGATCCTGGAACAGGCCATTTGCTACAGCATTGACGCTGACATACTGTTGGGTGTGGGTAACAAAACTTCTAAATCCAATAGCCTCAAAGGGTGCAGAAGGGTGCTGGGTCAAACTTGTTTTGGTGATAGCAGAGTAGGTGAGAAGTCATCCCACAGCAGTGGCTCTGCCTCAGACTTGCTGCCTCGTTTTCAACTTTGCTGTCCTAGACAGGGCAATGTGGTTTCCAGATTCGTGTCAGTGGGCCCAGCCTCCCAACCATGGGTAAACATCTTCCCTGACCTTCTCTCTTGGGAGAGAAGGAACATTACTAGAAGCTCTGGGAGATCCCACATGTGTGAGATCCCCTCACATCATGGCCTGTTCCTAAACCAGCCTGTCATGTCATGAGTGCTGTATACAGATTGGTTTTGACCTGGTAGAGGAGCAAAGACCAATGCCCCAAATTATGGTGCTGCTATACCACAGGCAGAGGTGGAAGGATGCCGAGGGGATGCACAGTAAGTGTTACCCAGTCATATAATCCTCCTAGTATCTAACACTCATTACTGCATAACAATGTAAACAACTGGCATTTATTAAATGCCTGCCTATTGCCTATTGATAGAATACTCTTGTTTTTTACTTCTTCCAAGGACAGTTGTTATGGTTTTGATCTTAAATGTCCCCCCAAAGACTCATATATTGAAGGCCTACTCCCCAGGCTGTGGCATTACTGGAAGATTGTGGAAACTTGAAGAGATGGAGCCTCCTGGAAGATGTTATGGTCACTGGGGGTGTGTGTTCTCAAAAGGGATTATAGGACACTGGCCTCTTCTCTTTTTGTTCTGGCCATGAGGTGAACAACTTTGTTCTGCCATATGCACTCCCTGCCATGATGCACAGCCATATTATAGTCCTAAAGCAACAGAGCCAAACTGACCATGGGCTGAAACCACCAAACGTAAGCCGAAATAAATCCTTCCTCTTTATAAACTGATTAGCTCAGATATTTTGTTATAGTCCCAGAAAGCGGACTAGCATAAGAGTTAGACAGCTAACTTTAAACTTAGCAGGTTCTCAATGAATATGCTTTCTATGTCTCCCTGGTATCTACCAACAATGATCTCCTTTATGAAGTCATATTAACATGAAAATAATTTCAGTGCAAGTATAAACCCTCAACAACTGCATTAGAAAGAATGCGGCTTTGTTCTAACCCATCAGCTTGTAACCGATCAAATGCTAACATGAAACTTTCATAAGGTCATTAGAAAGCATGACTTCACCTTCTAATATTCAAGCTATTTTGTATAGTTGCAAACAGACAACAAAACTAGAAGCAGTGCTGATGTGTTTCTCTGGCCTTTCAGTCATTGCAAGAAAGGTGATGTGCTTGGCTCATCTGCTGTCCTTTAGAGCTTGTGGACTGCACATTCCAGTGTGCATGGTTTCCAATGTAGCAGTTTGAAGGATAAAAGTCACCTGTGTCCTCCCACAGGAATTTTAGAGAGGAGAAGTATTCAAGGTTCAAAAGGAGCCTAAGCTGTCATTCAACACTATACTGGAATTCCTAAAGGATTTGCCTCAAGGTTCTTAGGGAAAGTGAGATTACAGCTGGGAGAAATTTTCAAAAATCTCATCACTAGGTGTAACCTACAAGGCAGTAATAACCAATATTGTTATTGCTCTATCAGTCCTACATATTTGGCTCCTGTCTCATGATTCTTATACAGTGGTTCTCTCTTATCTGCTTCCTGAGGTCTCAGTTACCCACACTCTGAAAACACTAAGTAGAAAATTCTAGAAAGAAATTTTGAGTAACTTTTATTATAGCACATTGTTACAATTGTTCTAGTTCACTATTATTGTTAATCCTTTACTGTGCCTGACTTACAAATTAAACTTAGTCATGATATGCATGCATAGAAACAAACACAAATATACCCGGAAGCAATTCTCTGGCCATCAGGCAAAAGCAAAAATTCTCTCAGTAGTACTATGACCACATTTCTCAGATTCTTTATATCCAGGAATTCCGTCAAAGACTATGTATGGCTTCTTCTTTTCTTTGTTTTTGATATTTAAAGTAACTCTATGGGGTAGGAAATTTGCCTGTTTAGAAAATGTTACCAGATTCCTGTCCCTTGACCACAATATTCTCAGGCAAGCCCTCTTCTTCATAAACACTGAAAACATAGGGGAGGCTGTGGGAGGGTAAGAAAAAACAACCGACCAACTAATCACACCAAGAAAACAAAAAATCCTACTAAAGAAAAAATAAGAAGAAGCTTTGTATGGGAAAAGAATTTCACCAGCAAAATTCTCCTTGAAGTCAGCGTTTAGAAGGTACAAAATCTATAGGGAAAAATAAAATGTTCTTAATAACAACAACCTATTGGAATTCTTGAGAATAATCATCCCTCTTCCCACTCTCACCCTTCAGACTTTGGTCTTTTATAGAAACCATGTTTTGTATCAAAGGGATAAGAAATAGAGGAAAGTAGCAATACAGGAAGAAAATAACAAAATAGGAGACAAGAGGAAAACATGATGGTTAGACACCAAGTTGCGGGCGAGTGAAATCCTGCAACCCAAGCAAATGCCCCATGAGCCCACTGCATGTGAGCTTCTTGATAACAAACAGCAGGAGAGGCCTCGGGAGCTAGAAAACTTGGGTGAGTTTTGAGGAAACCTGGGGGACAAGGCTGGATGCAAGGTACCCATTAATCTTAGAATTAAAAGACTTGGGTCTGTCTTTTCTAAGGCCAAATCTACAGAGATACTTTCTGTCCCAAGCAGAAAAAACAGATGCTAATCAAGGCTAAATTCAGAACCAGAGATCTGAGAAATAGCCCAGAAGCCTGTTGAGCATGGAGAGCCTGACATCTAGAGAGAAGTCACCCAGTGTGGCCAGCGAGGAAGCTGTCATAGGTCCCCAATGCTGGTGTATAGCCATAGGGAATCACAGACCCATGGCCCTCATGGAGCAAACACACAGTCTAGGTGCTTATGATGATGTGAGCTGAGCCATGATTCTGGAGAGATGCTCTCCAGCTGTCTGGCATCCTAATCCTATGCATGATAAGGATGAATCAACAGGAGACCTGGGAACACAAGCAGAACATGCAGAAGGGCAGAGAGAGACGAATGCTAAAGCCAAAGCTGCTGTGCTATGAATGCTTGTCATTATCTAATCATCTTCAAGCCCTGAGTACCAACCACACAGTCAGTGCAGGGTAATTTTCCATGTAACTGAGGGCGCAGCACAGAGCAAGGTGGTAGAGAAAAAACTGACAAGAGATTCTGTTCTTCCTATACTTTGTTAAACTCTTTCTCCTCAAAAATTAAAGTGAGCTTTGGTTCTTACAGAGTGAGGAAGCAGTACATCAACTGTCTTGGGATGCTTTGAAGATGAGCAGAGTAGCCACTTAGCAAGTATCTCTGGAGAACCATGCGGGGGCCTCTGAGAGGACCAGCTTGGTAGAAAAATGTGCTGGTTAGGAGCTAGTTGGCTTTCCTTTTACCAAATCCTGTAGGTGGTTGTGTATCTTCTGGCTCCACAAGGCTCCTAGTAAGAAGAGCAGGCAACAAAGTCAAGAAGGCCGGAGCATGTCAACACTTATTTTCTCCAAGTCATGGTATGGAAAATACAAAGCACAGGAAAGAAATGCAATATGGTCTTTGGAGTGCCAAAGTCTCTGGGAGGGCTCCTTCCTGCTCCCTGTGTTAGAGACTATTCAGTTGTGATTTTGCCTTTCAAGTTTTAATACTGTGTTGCTTGCTTTCTGGGATAACAGGCTTGTCTCCAAAGGCTTCTCTCTGCCTAGGTGGAGGTGGGTGATGCCCTCTCTTACTGCAGGGCAGCACAAGAACCCAGGGAACACAGCATCTGGAGTGGGAGGTCTTTGTGACTCCATAACCATCTTGTGAGAGCTTTGCAAATAGATTCAGTGGGGTTGCTTAATCCAAGCAGAAGGATTTTGCATTTTTTGAAAAAGCAATGGAGAAGGAGTAGGGGAGAAAGATTTTAAAATTCTATAATACTTTGCTTCATCCTGTGGTCACTAATTTTGAAATTTGTAACCAACACTCTGAGTTTTATTTTTATAAAACACATTAGGATAGTTTTCTGCTTTCAAAGTTTGAAAAAAGTCTCTACTCCTTACTTACCTCATAGGGAAAAATTTAAATGGCCTCAAGGGTCAGTGTGCTTCAAAAGAAAAAAAAAAAAAAACAACTACTGAGTCAGGACCCTCTAGCATGAGGCTCCCAGAAAACTTATTTTTAAGTTTCTTTACTGTTTTTTATGTTTGACTTAGGGATGCTGAGAATCAAACCCAGGGTCTTATGTATGTTGGGCAAGAGCTCTATAACTGGCCTGCCTTTCACTTTGAACTAAAGTAATGTAATGTGGTGGTTGTCAGCATGGATTCAGGGGGCCTTTAAACCTTAAGTCCTGGCTTTGCTATCTGACCTTAGAGGGGTTAATTTTTCTAGGCCTTAATTGCTTTGCCTGTAAAAAGGTGTCAGTAACACTATGTATCTTATAGAGCTATTGAGAAGATGACATAAAATGATGCAAGAGGACTGGGACATAGGCCCCAAGAAGAGGAAAACAGAGAAAGATCTCAACCTAGGTCACTTTACTTGCTATTGCTTGAAAATGCTGTGTCTCTGAGTGGCAGTGAGGGGAGCCCTCCTGCCTTGACTCAGGCTCTGCGTAGGGAAACTCACTCACTGCTCTCCTGAATCCAAGCAAGGACAACAGCAGCAGGGACATTCTTTTTGATTAATGCTCCAGCATTCTGCTATGAGTAAAGAGAGCACAGCTACTGTCACAGATGTTTCTCATTGAGCTGATCCAAAATGCTGTGTTCAGACCCTCATGAATCCCAAGGGCCTGGGATCCTTCTCCTAAGCAATTTTAATTTTTTAAATGCAAGTAACAGCCTACTGATTTGGTTTTAATTATGGCCTCCCAGAAGGTAGTGGTGGGGTAGATGGGATGTTCAAACAATAGGCCAGTGCTCCTAGTTGCAAAGTTGGCAATGACTGAGGGTTCTTGTTTCTATACATACGACATCTTGGGTGGATCTCAACGTTAGTGATGAAAACCTATCTCAGTTCCGTGTATATAAAACAAAAAAAGTCAGATGGAAAACAGATAGTGGGTGCCACTATGGATAGAAGAAGGGTAGAGATAATCAATGGGGTGGCTAGAGGGAGATACTTTTCCTGATGGAACCTGCAACAGCTGACATCTGTTCTGACAAGTGCATGCTCAGGCCCTACTGGTTCTTGAATATTTTGAATATAACTCTTAGTTTTACAAGATTTTGTTTTGTATTCTAAGAAGTGAAAACAACACCACCACCACTAACAACAACTCCACAACTCTTTGATGAAAGTTTTATGTTTTCAGGAGTCTTGAAACTTGGATATTTTTTTTTTTTTCAAAATGTAGGGTCTGTGATAAAGTATTTTGAATTTAACTGCTGGAAAGAAATCTGTGACTAGCTTCGTGACTTGTAACCAACTCTTCTCGCTGTTACCATATGGTGTTTCCTTTAATAAAAAACATTTTGCAGCAATAATGATAAAAATTACTTTAAGCTCTTATAAAAGTTAGAGGTTTTTGGCAACAAAAACACCCCTTACAATGATGTAGATAACTTTGTATCTGGTAAACAGGAAAACCTCTGTTCTCCTTGCGGCCGTCTTCTAAGCAGCAGTGATGTACAATGTTTGTCATTCATCTGTGCACATATTCTGATTCTCTTATTCACTGACCTCACTTTAGGCTGCAGTCATGTACATTCAGGATCCTGTTCTACTCAGAGACATTTTGGGATCCCATCTCCTTTTACAATGTGCAATAGAACAACAGAGTCTACCTTTCAGAGCCCTGATCAGTTGGGCTATATTCAGCAACAATAATAAAAACTGACCTGGCTTAAACAATTTAAAAATTTTCTAAAATTTTTAAAAAATTTAAAAGTTGTGGAGGTAAAGCAGCTGTTAACATTGCTGTGAGGGATCTGGGCTCTTCCTTTTTTCTGTTCCATCACCCTTAGCATTCATGTGTGTTGTCTAATACCTGCAAGATGGTCTTACATCAACATTGCACAGATAAGACAGAAGAAGGGCTGCATGGGAAAAGGACAAAGGGTGTGTCAGGCAAAAAGCCCCCAGGAAACCTCACCCAGAAACTTCTGCTTATTCTCATTGGCCAAAACTATGCCTCCTGACCACGTCTGAGTCAGGAATAAGGAGTTGCAGATGAGGGTAGGTCAGCCAGTTACTACCATCCTCCACAAACACTACAGAAAGGGAGGGAGAGCCTACTTGCCTTCTCCTCAGATCTGACTTCTGAAGGAGATTTCGTTTCTTGTTTTCCCTCACTGCTTTTTAAGATCTCTTCAAATGGTTTCTAATGTATGTGTATGAGGTTTTGGCTGCTCAGTTTTACTTCTGTGTGAAGTAACTATGTGGTCTCCCCTCAATTCTACCAAAATTCTGTTCCTGATGTCTGAATCCTATAATACTTGGTTTTCTTCCTTTCCTTTAAGTCACTGGGAAAAATGAAAATGGCATCAGTTTAAATCAATGTCTGAATCCAACATAATCTGGCTTAGCGTAAAGGGAGAGTAAGCAGAGCCCTCCTTATACAAATGGGAGTGGTAAATACAGAAAAGGGATGAAGGAGGTGGGGTGCAATTTTTCTACATTGCAGAAGCTGAAGCAGTAGATTGGTTTGCTAGGTATTTAGCCATCTCTCTTAGATAACTTATCCTTCTGGATTAAAAAAAGAAGTGTTCTAGCACCTATGATAGCTTTACATTTATAAAAGTTGAATTCATGCTGGTCTATTTAAAGATCTGTAGCCATTTCTATGATAAATAGCAGGGGTGTATATAACTAAAAAAAAATAATAAGAGATCCCTTGAGGTTAAACTGGAGATACACATTTCTAGAAAAACGTTTTGTTTTAAATATCATCAGCTGGGCTTTTTTGCACTTTAATCCACAAAATAACCAGGTAGATGCTTCAGTACATGTGGATTGGATCTTCAAAAAGGCTGCAGACCTTTTCAGAGGCAACCAATTGGGAGCAGAAGGAGGAAGAAAAGGAGGAGGAAGAGGACAACACTGTCAGCTCTCCAGAAATAAGAATGTTCCACCTGTGCTAGCCAGTTGCCAGGGTGGTCCCTGAGAATCCCCACCTCCTGGGTTCCTGCCTTGTGTTGATCCTCTCATACAGCACCAGGTCTGTGCCATCAGTAGAATAGGGCAGAAGTGATGGTTTGCAACCTCCAAGCTAGGCTGTGAACAGCACTGTGCCTCTGCCTTGCTCTGTCTTTTGGGTCACTCCTTTATGGAAGCCAGCAGCCGTACTTCCCGATGAGGAGCCTGATGGTGGAAGGCTGAGTTCTGGCACAGCTAAGTGCAGTTTACAAGTGGGTCCTCTGGCCCCAGTTGAGCTATCAAATGCTTCTACTTCTGCTGACACCTTGACTGCAATCTCTTGAGAGCAGTGCCAGAATCTTCCAGAGTGCAGAGACTGTGGAAGGTGTCTGCTGGGGTAAGCTACTCTGTATTGAGATAATTCACCATGTACCAACAGACACTAACCTACCACCCTTCCCCTTACCATATGGTTCAAGTCAGGTGCTTCAGTCTTCCTGAGAATATTCTCCTGCAAAAAATATCAGCAGCTGTTAGGATACCCAACTTTCTTTGAAATTTTTTTGTATGTCAACACAAGACCACACAGAGCATGGTGTCACAAATGGGGACAGACCCACAGGGTGTGTTCCATAGGCTGGGGTGGAGCACACTTGCCAAACAGTGCATTTTAAGGTCTAGGACATCTCTGCTATTGACTACAGCCATTGAGAGCGACAAGATTCACAGCTGTGCAATGGCCTTTTAATTTACACTGTCACACTACCAGCTGAGCATCCTTAATCCAAAAACCTGAAATCCCAAATCCAAAACTTTCTGAGCACAAACATGATGCCACAGCCTGAGAATTCAATGTATAGAAACTGTTTCATGCACAAAATTATTCTTTAAAATACTGTGCAAAAATTGCCTTCAGGCCATGCATATGTGGTATATATGAAATATGATGACTTTCATGTTTAGACTTGGGTCTCAACCCCAAGATATCGCATTATGTTTATGCAAATATTACAAAATCTGAAAGAATCTCAAATCTGAAACACTTCTAGTCCTGAGCATTTCAGACAAGGGACACTCGACCTGTACTAGGCAGAAGAATTCCTGGGAGAAAACAGCCAGGGGTGTATACAGCCACACACCACTTACATGCTGGCATTGTGTGCCTTCATCTCATCCAATCCTTGCAACAGCCCTAAGAGAAATGGGGTTCCAAGAGGTCAAGAAATAGAGAGCAAGAAACAATGCACCTGATAGAGCCAGAACCTGGGCTTGAAGTTGACCTAATCAAAAGCACCAAGTCTTCAATCATTGAACTTCCCATATTTTACCTGGTCTAATCCACTGATTGATCTGGTGAGCAGCCCACATCAAATGGAGAGTTGTCGGGGAAACATGTGGAAATGGCACCTGACAGAACCACAGGGTCTGGCATTGGATTACAGTTCTACTACTAACTAGCTCTGTCAAGTTGAGTAAGTTACTTAACCTCTCTGAGTTAGATAATAGATATAGACAACAATTACATGATAAATAGCAGGGATAATGTGATTAAAAAAAAACAACCCTTGAATTACTCTGAAAACATACATTTCTAACTTTTGTTTAAAAACTAATAATGCCTTTTGGGTTTTAAGATAATCTGCAAAATAACCAAGCAACGCGTTTTAGAATAATGTGGACTGAATCTTCTGGAAGCCTGTTTAGTTCATTTAGTTCATTGAGTTGGTCTTTTTTGAGGCAACAATAAGAAGAAACATCTATTCTTAGATGCATATAGTATCCTATGTTATAGATAGATACAGTTTGCTATCTATCTATCTATCTATCTATCATCTACCTCTTCCTCTCTTACTTATAGAGACCCTCCAAGCTCTAATGAGCTATCCTCTCTTCATGCCAATTTTCATATATAAAAAGATGAGAATAGCAGATCACCAGCATTAAAGGGCTATTATGAAGATTAAGATTATCTCTATGAGGCAGTTACAATATTCTCTGGTCATATTAAGGGCTATGGTTTCGCTTGTGGTGCCAGTGACTGAACCCAGGGCCTTGCACATACTAAGTACATGCTCTACCACTGAGCCATACTCCCTGCTCTGTTAAGTGCTATGTAAGTGGTTAGTATCATTGCCTTCTTCTGGTTCTCCCTCACAGAAGAGGAATTCTGATCTCATCGGTCAGATCCAGGAGCCCTTCCCCCCAACAGAGGACTGAGTCTCCTGGATGCCCTCCTTGGTTTATCGTACAGTGCAAAGCAGACTAAGGGCCCACGGCCTGCTTCCTTCTTCCAAGTACCAGAGAGGTCAGCTCTTCTCCCTAAGGGAAGGCACTGGCCAGATCTTCCTTTCCCAGAAAAACAGACATTCCAGACCTTTGGCTCATGACCTTCAGGTAGGACCCCAAGGCTGGCTTGAGGGTGAAAGAGGTCATGTAGGCCTCCAGGACAGGTCACCTGTTCCAGTCCACCTTTCCAGAATCCTAGTGAGAATGAAGTGGGGCTGTGTTCCTGTTGCTTGTTACATATAAATCCTTGCTAGCATACCAGCTTATCTTTCTTGGATCCCATGACTGATTATCTGATGGCAATGGTGGTTTTAAGAACTGGTATTTCTTGTGGGCTTATGCAAAACTTACGCACATTAATTAATTAATTAGTTATTAATTAATAACTCTGATGATACTATTCCAATTCCTATTAATAGATGCAGAAAATGAAGCCCAGAGAACTTCATAGGGTGACACAGCAAGGAACTAGGCTGGGAGCAGACGACCAGTTGTTTCACAACTGGGGTCCTGCTGCTAGGGTAACCCATCAGTATATGTCAACTATGGCTCTGTGGCTTGGTTTTATGATTGAGGAAAAACCAGATGGGGGAGTATAGCATGGACTCCATGCTCTTAACAAGAAGCTCAACTCTGGGCCACTAATCTTTTTATGTTCTTGGGTGAAGGTAGTTGAAGACCAGAGAATCAGGGTTACTACTAAAATCAAGACATGCCAGTGGGGAAGAGGGAAAGCAAAGTAGTTGAGACCACACCAGGGTCAGGGAAATATTTTTGGCATTTTGGAAAGAGTCAATGGTTAGGATGGAGAGAAGAAAGTCACATCTTTTACAGTAATAACTACTGTTTTGGGGCCATGATGCTGCACAGGTTAAGGTAAATACGCTGTGTGGCTCCCTGCTGAAATCTGCAATGAGTCAGGCCCACGCCACCCGTGAGCGACAGAACTCCAATTTCCTCTGTTGAAAACCAAATCCCATTTCCACTGGTGGGTATTTCATTCATCTTTGCTTTTTAGCTTTTTTAATTACATCACAGAAAGTGTGACTGTAATTTCCTCCCCATGTCACGATGGCAACATTCATCAAGAAGCTTTTAATTCTACCCAGGAATTGCTTCTCTTCAAAACTCTGATTTCAATCTCTGCAGAGGCAGAAGGGCAGCATTTTTTGACCCTAGGGTTAATTATGTGCAAATAAGTTAAAATCACACAAAACCTCATCCTGGAAGCAGAGAATCCAAGGCTAGCCCTTCATGTTACCTGTGCTTCTGACCATGGAAGTGTGGGAGGCAACCTGCCAGCTCCTCATCCATCCTGCAGGATGGGGCTGGGCAGAATACAGGACTACCTCGTTCGTGGCATGTTTTTCAACCTGGCACATGGGAAGAAGAATTTGATAACTATTTGTGGAAATGATGTGAATCCAAGGGAGAGTTAAGGGAAGAATAGGCCTTGAAACACTTTGAATTTTTCTTACTTAAGTACATGATATAGTCTTCCTCCCTCCCTCTCTCCCTCCTTCCTTCTCTCCCTCCCTCCTCTTCTTTTTCTTTGGCAGTACTGGGGTTGAACTCAGGGCCTGGCACTTGCAAATGTTCTACCATTTGAGCCATGCCCCCCAGTCCTTTTGCTTTTAGCTTGTTTTTCAGATACAGTCTGTGCTAACTTTGCCAGGGCTCTGCCTCCTGAGAAGCTGGGTTTACAGGAACATGCTACCACAGCCAGCTATACAGTTCTATTTCTAGAGAAAAAAAAAAAAGAGGGAAGCAACCAGGAGACTCATTAGAGGACATAAAGGGACTCAAAATGGCAGCTGGAGGAGTCTGGCTGATGCATGGGAAGGAAGCTCCATGTGCCCACAGATCTGGCCTCTTCCTCTCAGATGCTCCCTGCCTGACTGTGCCATCTTTTTCTTCCCATCAACAATGTCTGCTCTTCTCTCCAACTTCTCAAATTCTCTTTGATGAACTCAACAGTCATTTATCCACTGTATTTAATTACAAAGAATTTCTGAACACAAGATGTATGGCCTGACATTGGAAGCTGGAGGAAGATGAGAATGACAGCTAATTATTGTTGAGTGCTCACTACATGCCAGGCACGACTGCAAGAGTCTCCCAAGTCTTAACCCACTGAATCCCCACAAAGGGGTCCCTATCCTGGGGCACGGGGTGGTCTGTCTGACATCAACATGTGCACAGAGAGCAGGAAATGTTTTGGTTGGAAAGATGACTTCATTTAACCCCAGTCATAGGTCTATATATGTAGACAGGTGGCTCACTAGATTATAAAGGGATCTTTGTTCAAGTAGAATTGGGGATTTTTTAAAACTAATTTCCCAAAGATGTCAAGGGGCAGTAATATGTTTTCATCAGTGAATATGGCTGGGGCCAGGAGAGGAATTAAGCCTCCTTCTAAGAGCGTCTATTCAGAAACGCCTTCTGAGAGTTTTTGCCACATGACCTGCACCTCTCTCATGTTATGCACATCTGTTCATTAAAAGCCATACCCCAGTGTGGGAAAATGAGAGTTGCCATTTGATGTCAGGAGTGGAGAGGGATATAGGTCAATGTGTACTTGGAGCTCAAAGTCACACTGAGCTTTGCAGTGACATTCCATCCTAGGTTGTGGAACTTTCAGTTTGGTGTGCTACTTGATCTCTGTCTGTCCTCTCCAACATCCTTTCCTGCTAAAATTTGTTGTCTTACCCTGTGATCTCCCAATCATGTGAAAATACGTATGGGACCTCTGGCTTCTAAGTGGGCAGAAGCCCAAGTGAGAGGCATGGGAAGCACTGGGCTCACACTTCCTGTGAGCCCAGGATGCAGCCCAGCAGAGCATGTAGGTTTTGAGGGCTCTATGGAGAGAGGCAGGAAGGAAGGGGAAGTAGAGAAGAGAGGAAGGAAGAGATTATCTTCATCTGGGTGGTTGTCCCTGAGATCTATCCAATCTAATCAGTATTGTTCCCCAGGCTCTTCTTGCCTCCTTAAAAACCCAGTCCCCAGATTCTCTGAAATGCCCCAGGTTTGCCACATTCTCAGATCTTACTCCTCACATCAGCTAACTTTCTGAGATTCATCAGTCCATTTGGGTGGCACAGGTTCCCATGCATGGGCTCTAGGCCCAAGTTTTCTCCAGACATGGGAAAGTGTAGTGGTTAGTGCTGAGGTTTTCAGAGTCAGTGGTGTGGGTTTGGGTCTCAGCTCTATCACTTAGCAGCTCCATGATTTTGGCCAACTTCTTCTTGTTATGTACAGTTCCTCATCTTTAAATGACCACTTAGGACTGAGAGGATCATCAGAGTTAATCCACGGAAACCTCTTAGAACAGTACTTGATACATGATAAGCACATAATAAAATTGACAACAACCAATATTGATTCCCAATGATCAGAAGAGGTAAGATTACTGCAAACCAGAGAACCACTTTATAAGAGTAAGTGAAGACTTAACTCATGTCCTATGAAAGACTGTCAACTCTTGTACAAACTGTCCTTTGTAATAAATATTTTTATCACTTGGAACAAACAGAGGCTCTTAGAAGAAGGCTAATTCTTTTCCTGCCCTGGCTTGGACATATTCACTGATGAAAACACGTTACTTCCCCCTGACATCTTTGGGAAATAAATCTCAAAACCCCCCAAATTCTAGCTGGACAAAGATCATGTACAATCTAATAATTCTCCTTTCTATATACACAGACCCAGGACTGAGGTTAAATGAAGAAATCTTTCCATCAAAACATTTCCTTCTTTCTTTTCCATCCTTCCTTCCCTGTGGTCTCAAAAGAAAGGCATCATTCTATCTCCCAAGTATCTTCCTTGAACATTTAGTGCCTTGGAACTCATCCTGTTTCCTCAGTAATTAACGCCTCTCTCTTCAATCTCTTCCCCTCCCTCTGAAAATAGCTGGCATTTCCCTAAAACAATTCATATTTATATACACATTTAAAGCCTACTGTCCTATTTCTCTCATATTTGCTGAGCAACTTCTTGAAATGGCATATTATACTTCTTGCCTCTATTCTTAATCCCTAAGAAATGGGGCTCTCTTACTGCTATTTCCTTGTGATTACATAAGTAAAGGCCTTTTGTAACTCTTCAGAGTGGTTTCTCCATCTTCATCCATCTAGACCTTTGTGAGTATGTGAAAGTTGGCCCCAACTTTCTGTTGAACCTCTTTTCTCTCAGTCTTCTCTTCTTCAGAGACCTGCTGAGAATCCCAGTCACCCTGGACTGCTGCTTCGTGGGCTCAGACTCTGCTTTTTCTTCCATCCTTATCAACCCATTGACTCCCATGTACAGCCCACCTTACCTAAATGTGGGCACTCCCACAGGATCAGCCTTTCACCCTTTGTCTGTGTATGCACTTTGTTTTGTCCAAACACATTGTTCCAATGGTCAGTCAGTGCTGACCTACCCCAGGGGCCCATGTTTCTATACACCTACCAAACACCTCCTGAGACACCATGTCCATAGGCACAGACTTAAGTTGGCCCAAACTGAGCTCTCTTCTCTCCTGCCTGTTCATTTCCCTGGTTCCATTACTGTTATCACAATGCATCATTTTCTTAGTCACTCATATAGTCTCACAGTCCTTCACTCTCTATGGCTCCCATATCTAGATCTTATCAAGTCTGCCATCCCCAGAATACCTCTCACCTCAGTCATTACTAAATGTACCTAATGCAGCTTATCTTGACTAGTTTTTAGCCTTTGCCTTCTATTCAGAATCTCTGCCATTCAATCAGTCTTTTCTTATTCCAATCCAACAAACAGCTCCACCAAGATCAGTCTAATTATGTTCTTGCTTCATTTACTACTAGGTGGGCATTGCTTTTCTCCTTCTCTATAGATGGGGAGAGTGAAGTTCAGTGGGATTAAATCCATGATCCTATAAATAATTACGGAGACAGACTTTAAATTTGAATATATCCAGCTCCAGTGCACTGGCATTTACCTACAGCTAGTTGGTTGGCTGGTTAGTTACACAGACAGACAGGTGGATCAATGGGTAAACAGACAGGTAAGTGGAGAAATAATATGCTATTGGTTGGGTTTGCAATGTCCCCCAAAGTCCCATGTGCTAAAGGTTTGGTGCCTAGTGGGAGTAAGTGAGGCCCTGAGGATTGTGCTCTTGAAGCAGATTATAGGACCCCAGAACCTTCCTGCCTCTCTTTTTGCTTCCCAACCATCATGAAGTGAACAGATCTACTCTATCATGTGTTCCCACCATGATATATTGTGTCACCACAGGCCCAAAAGCAACAGGAACAAGTGACTATGGACTCAACTTCTGAAACTGTAAGCCTAAATAAATCATTCTTCATTTAAGTTGTTTATCTCAGGCATTTTGTCACAGTGATGGAAAGCTGACTAGTACATATTAGAGTGTGATAACTAAGAATATTCCACATAGTCATTCAGTTTGGCATGTTTAAAAAGGGCAGCTGCCTTGGCATGATTCCTGTAGACCAGTAGTTTTTAACAGAGTGAAATATTGTCACCAGGGGACATTTGGTGGTCTGGAGGTGAGGGGTGTTGCTTCTGGCCATGTAGTCGGTAGAGATCAGGGCTGCTGCTAAACATCCTATAAGGTACAGGAGAGCCTCACATAAAGAATAGTCTGCTTCAACAGGTCAGTGTGCTGACTGAGTTGAGGACCCTACTATGGATTCACGAGGACTCAGAAGTTGCCCTTGGGAGATAGACAGGTGTGTGGAGGGTAAGTGAAGGAATAGAGTGAGTTATTTTATATTTGAAAACCTGTGCCTGAAAAGCAAGCAGACAAAAGTCAAGAACCAAGCAGGGAAGCCAGTATTTAAAAAAAAAGGAGGGCTCAAATACAGAGGCACTGTGGGTAACTGAATGCCTACCCCTCAAGGAAAAGAGGCTGAGAAGTGCATAGCAGAGCTCTGCATGCAGAGAAGTCCAAGGCATTTTGCACAGGTCTAAAAACTCCCCAAGACAAAAGCAGTACGGGCACGAACTTCACCTGTGAAGGCATGTATGGGTGGATGCATGTTGCCTTTTCTGAGCAAACTCCCAGACTCTGAGGTTGTATGTCTGTGCCTGGCTGCCCTGCCTATTGCAGCAATGATCCTCTTCAGTGTTCTCAGCACACACTCTCTGGGAGGACCCTGCTCCAGCCCCAGGGGCAGGCTGCTCAGATCTCCCTGCCCTGCAGCAGGGCTGGGACAGTCACCTGGAGTAACTGGTGCCTCCTGGGCTCATTCATTAGCACAAACTGTTCATTCCAGTTACCCTGAGAGAAAGGCAAGTCAACACACACTCAAAATCAACTCCAAACACCAGCTGCCTGGGGCCTGGCTTTTTACTGCAGCAGGAAGATTGATTCTGCTTGGGACTAAATGCCTGCTTTGCTTAAGTGCCCTTTTGTTAACTTGTGAAAAATGGAAGTAACAGCTAACCTGCATTATGAGTGAGCACCACAGATGCCCAAAGTCACTGTAATCTACTGCCAGCTTTCTGGGGAGAGTGGTGGCTTAGCATGCTACATACAGGTCAGGCCACTGTCAAAGGCATGCCAGCCACTGCTGGAAACAAGGGATAGTCTCTGTCCTACCACCTCCAAAGTCACTGGAAGAACTGAAGAGAGGTACAGGGTTTGGGGAGGGGGCACAGTCTCAACACAGTAGGCACACAAACCTTATAGCACAGGGTGGCCAGATGGAGGGCCAGGACAATGGCAGAGAGTGGAAAATTTTGCCAAAAGCACAGCTCATCCTGGACAAGTACCTGGCTATTTTCTGGGGAAACTCAGAAATGGGGAACTCCCTAGAGGAAGTGCCATTTCTAGTCCTCTACACCATGCTTTCAGTTCCTCATCTTCCCTAAATGAGGTTGTCATAAAATATAGTGAGCTGTGTACACTGAGCCTCTGAGATTTAAACCATCAACTGCTAGTTATAGCTATCCACACTGCACAATGTGTTTTTCCTGTCACTTACTAAAGGCAGAGAATCATGTGAGTATGTTCTGAGCTTTGCCAACAGCAAAAATCATTTTGAAGAAGGCGTCTGAGTAGAATTATTCCCTATACCTCCTCGCCCCCTCTTCATCATGAATAAACAGTCATTTCAGCTTTTGCGAACATCATTTCAAAAACAGGCAAAGCAAAAAACAAAAACAACAGCAAAAAAAAAAAAAGAGCAAATAAAAACCCCAATAAAGCCGTAATACTTGGAAATTCATAATTTCCCTCCAAATGTCACTAAGTGAAAGCACTGAATCCCTTCTAAGCATGTCTCAAACCATATCAGGCCATTGCTAGCTGTTAGATTATTTTGAAAGACACTGGAATTATGAGATGGAATTGTAAGCCAGGCACAATTCCTCCATTTAAGTTGCCTGTGACCGGAAACTGCTGCCATTTGAAATGAACAAAGAACACCACACTGCTGATGAAACATTAATGACCAATTTGCAAATGTTCCCAGGCCCTCAGTTCACCTTGGGTTCATCAGTGCGGTATTCGCCCATCTCTTACTTTATTCTTTCAATTATTTAACATCCATTAAGTACCCATGGTAAGCTAAGTGCCTAGCCACCTTTCACCCCCACCATGTCCCTTCTACTGGCTTCATTCACCTGGCAGCCATTGTAACTGCACAGAAAAACTGACCTTTGCCTTAAGCCAGGAAGCTCATTTAGAAGTCACTCTTGGTTAGCAGCCCCTGCCTTACATTTCCAGCTGCTGAGGACATGTGGCAATAAGCAGGACGTGAGAGAAACCCATGGGAGTTTCTTGGTTGTTGCAGTGCACTGGAAGGAAATATACCTGAAAATAAGATCCGGGGGTCCCTCAATCTAGTAACTCCTCAGACCCACTAAATCTGGACTTAATTAATTAATTGGGGGAATTTATTAAATATGCTAACGAGTGCCCATGAGGCACCAGGCATTGCCTCCGTGGGTGGGTATACACCAAAAGGACCAGAAAATACTGGGCTGAGCAGGATGGGTTCTCACCACACAGCTATTGGTGAGTGTGGTAATGGATATAAGTGATACCACTGCCACAGAGGGAGTAGCAGATGCCCTGGGAGAGGCATGAACACAATGACCTGAGTGGTCAGGAGGGGACAGAAAGCCGTGGTAGAGGAATGGGGTCTGACCTTAGGGAGAAGGCTGAACTGGAGCTGGCCATTGGATGAGGGCTCTGTCCGATAATACTAATGATGATACCAATACCTTGCCCTCATCCCACAGCAGCAGTTACAGAGACCATGACTCTTCACTGAGCAGTTTCCTGGAGGCCAACCAATGTATTCTTGCTTTACCTACTAGTCATATCCCAAAAGAAGGGGATATTATCACTCCATTGTACATTGGTAAAAGCAAGGCTCAGTGAGGCCAAGAATCTTACCTAAGGTTATACCATTGGCACTTGGAATTTGAATTGGACTTGTTTTAACTGACGCCATCACCAAGGCAACCTACGGATACTACTGTTATCCCAAGTTCCCTGGGAAGGGCTAACTATGTAGAAGGGAAGGGCCTACTGTCTCTGGGAGCTGATGTGGGAGTCATTGCCTAGGAATTTCCACTCACAGATAAGATGGTGAGTTCTGGGGCCATGGAGGGCAGAAGGGACCTCAGCTTTGCAAACCATGTTGGATTTGGAATTGATGGCATCCTCCACTCACACCTAATCTTTGCCAAACCACAGCTGTTCAGAACCAGGGGCCTCCTTAGCATGTGCTTCCTCCTTTAGTCTATTGTTTACCTATTACAAAAACATACATGGAAAACAAGCTATGTATTCATACACTCACCACCCTGCCACAGTGCTGCCATTTGTCTGCATTTGTCTCTGACTCTTCCCCAGAGAAGTCCATATTTTTTATTGCTTTGACCACCATGTATGTATGATTTTAGGTTTTATTTCCTTTACCATAACAGCTTAGATACTTCCCCATGCTGCTATAGTCACCATGATTACCATTGTGGTGGTTTGCCCCAGCCATCATATATGCACCTTCTAGTGCATCTTAAAAAGAAAAACAGAGTAGTTTCTGTTTGAGTGAGTGAACATGGAGTGGGGGCCATGGTGGGGGAGGCAGGGTATACCTAGTCTTTTAGTCAGGCTTGAAATGCTGGGGTGTCCTACTACAACAACTGCTCAAATTTACCCACCTTCCTTCCAATGGATGTTCCTAAAATAGTGATGATAATGATAATAACTAATACCAGCTAACACTTTTATAGTGCTTTCCCACCTGCCAGGCATGGTTCCAAGAGCTTCACGTGTATCAACTTGTCCTATCTTTACAAGTAAGTACTGTCTACATGTGGAAACTGAGGCACAGGCACAGAAAGGCTAGGCAGCAGTTCCCAGAGCTACTGGGCAGGATTTGAACCCAGGAAGCCAGGCTACAGAGGTCACACTCAGAATCATTTAACAGCAGCTGCCTTAAAAGCTGTCTTCAAAACTGATATCTCATTTCCCTCCCTGCTCAAGGCCTTTCTTGCTTCCTGTTCACTGGCCTGGTGCTTGGGCCCCCACAAAGCTCCTCTCTGACTTTTCCCCACCAGTGTCTTCAATCGCTCCACTCTGCCCAGGTCCAAAGCACTAGTGCTCTCAGTTGGCACCCCCAGTCTCATCTGTTGGCCTGGAATATCCTCTCTATTTGCATATCCACATTACCTGCTTTTCTGTTCCAGGAGCTTCCTCTTCCCCATCCTTCTTCTCCCGCTTCTCTGAACCCAAGAAATAACTTCCTCTGACCTCTCCTCCCCCCCAATATTAAAATTTCACACAGGAAAGGAGAAGAGGCTTCTACTGCCCACTACATAGCTGGACATGATTTATTTTCACCTTAGTCCCTGCATCTCTCCCACTCATTTCCCATCTCACATTGTTCCTGCCCTTTCTTGGAGTTCAGGCCCATCCTGTATTTCTGAATGACCCTCAAAGTCTTGGGAAGAGCAGTTTGGGGAAGGCTTTATGCCTGCCACCACTTCCTTCTAGGGTCCCTGAGTCTCTGAAGGGGAGAAAAGTGGGCTGGCTAAGCATTTTTCTCATAGGTACAGTTGTTACAAATTTTTCTTACTATCAGAACCAAAATAAACTGTATGTCTATCTCCCTAGGCCTGGCCAGGCTTTATTTATTACTGAATGCAAGCCACACCTCCTTGGCAACACTGGGAATAAGTTAGGGGCTGTCTCTGACCTCTTGGCAGTTCTGAGAAGGCCTCTGAAATGGATAGCAAAACTGCCTGTCTCTTCCTCAGCACCAACCCATGGCTGCATTCACTTAGGACCTGATCCCAAGGAACTGAGGCATGACCCTGATATTATTCTCATTTGGGAAGCTACCTTATGTTCCTTATACTCTCAGCTTCTTAGAAGCAAGTTTAATATCTATTTTTCATTATATTCCCTACAATGCCTTATATAATCCATGTCACTTGGCAGATAGTCAATGCCTGATGAATGAAGAAATGACTTTCCCCAACATGGTCAAGATTACAAATTCATGAAGAACTGATTAATACCAAATAATAAATATAATACTGGCAGTACTAGCCAATGTAATAAGGCAGGAAAAAGAAGTAAGGACATGGATGTCTCCAATGAATTAATTTTTTTTAAAGTCACTAGAATTTAGATTGTAAAATATAAGGTGGATATTCAAAATTCAATTGTATTTATTTGGAAACTGAAATAATAAAAGAACTATTTGTAATATTTCAAAATATGAAATATGTTAATTGTAAAGCTTAGAAAGTTAAATAAAGATTTATATGGTAAAAAGTGCAAACCTTGATGAAACAAATCAAAAAAGACCTACATAAATGGTGAGATATATTGTGACCATAGATTGAAAGCCTTAGTATTTTGATGTCAATTCTTCCCAGATATTAGTCTGGGGTCAATAGGTATACAGAGTCAATACAATTTCAAAATAATTTGAGCAGGAGGGTTGTTTTTTTTTTTTTTTGTAGAAATCAATAAGCTGACTCTAAATTTTATATGGAAAGGCAAAGGAACTCTAATGCTTAAAACAGTTTTGAAAAAGAACAATGTTAGAGGGTTTGGAAGATATGATATGAAGCAATAGTAATCAAGTCACTGTAGTACTAAAGAAAAGATAAACACATAGAATGGAAAATTCAGAAACAGACTCATGTGCATATGGTCAATTGATTTCTGTCACAGGTGAAAATGTACTTGAATGAGAAAGGAATCTTTTCAACATTATGCTGAAATAACTGAATATTTATATGCAAAAGCAACCAATCAAACAACCCCACCTGAACTCATATCTTGTACTGAAAACAAAGTTAAATTGGATTTAAGTATAAACCTCAAACTATAAAATTTTTTCCTTTTTTTTCTTTATTCATATATTCATATGTGCATACATTGTTTGGGTCATTTCTCCCCCCTGCCTCCTCCCTGTTCCCCCCACCCCCCTCGCTTCCAGGCAGAACCTGTTCTGCCCTTTTCTCCAATTTTGTTGAAGAGAAGACATAAGCAATAATAAGAAAGTCATAGTGTTTTGCTAGTTGAGATAAGGATAGCTATACAGAGAGAGTCCTAGCATTGCTTCCATGCACAAGTGTATTACAACCTGAATTGATTCATCTCTACCTGACCTCTTCACTAAGGAAGAAAATCTTTGTGATTTTTCTTAGGATTAGGGAGAGATTTCTTGGATATAAGACAGAACATATCATTCAAGAAAGAAAAAAATTTGATAAATTGAACTTCATTGAAATTAAGAAATTCTGTTCTTTAAATGACCCTGGTAAAATTTTTAAAAAGCTACCCACTGGGCACAAATATCTGAAAATCATATTTCTCATGATAAACTTGTATTTATAATATATGAAAAACCTCTTAGAATTCAGTAAAAAGAAAAAATTCAATTTAAAAATTGACAAAAGATATGAACAGATAATACCACAAAGATGTACAGGTGGCTAAAAGGCATATGAAAAGATATTCAACATTATTTGATATTAGCACATTGCAAATTAAAACTATAAAATTATCATTATACCTATTAGGCTAGCTAAAAACAAGCAAGCAAGCGAACAGATTAAAAAAGTTATATATGCACTTACCATGTGTCCCCAGCAATCTCCACAGCAATCTCCACTCTTGGGTGTTCACCCAAGTGCAGTGAAAATTTATGTCAACTCAAATATCTGCATGTGAATGTTGATAGCAGTTTTACCCACACTTGCCCCAAAACTCCTAACAGTCAAATGCTCCTCAACTGGGACACAGATAAACAAGCTGTGGTTCATTCACACAGTGGAATAGCATCAAAATGGAATGTGATGAATCTCTAAGGCCTCATGCTAAATGAAAGAAACTAGGATGAACAATTTACATACCGTAGGATTCCATCTATGGAATAGGTATAAGAGGCATTCTGGCAAAAGAACAGGGACAGAAAACAGACCCGTGGTTGCACAGGTTGGGAGTGGGAGGCAGGGTTCTTAAGGGGAATCTTAGGGTGAGGCAAACTGTTTTACATTAAGGTTGGTGGAGACTACATGATTATGTTTGTCAAACTCATAGAGCTATGCATAAAAAGGATGATTTTTATTGCACATAAATATACTTTAATTTTAAAACAGAAGAAAACTTAAGGAAGTTGAAGAAAAATTTAAGTTCTTTGGGAATCTGAGAAATAATTCCACTTTCTGTCTTGCCCTTGGTCCACCTTGTCATTTCAAAACAATATACTTTGTTCCATTCACCTGAGCCCCAATTTTCAGCTACCCATGGAAGCTCCCAGAACTAGTTTCCTCTCTCTTTTGTTCATCCCACACAGTGTGAATTTGCCTACTTGACTCTGGCTCTCAAACAGTCTTCTCCTCTCTAGCCCCCACAGTCCTGCCTGAATTGCCTCAATTCCACTGTGGGCTGCAGCTTGGTGTCCCATGCATGCAACTTGAGGCATCACACTGCCTCTGAGGCACCACCACATAGTGAGGCTCTGCCCATGGCACATGAGTTCTGCCCACACCTCTCCTCTCCAGATAGTACTAACATGAAGACATCAGAGGATGTATTAACAAACACCCACCCCGTGACTGGTGAGCCCAGGCATTTTACACCCTACATTTGGTACCCCTTACAACTTCCCAGCAAGATGAGTAGAGACTACAAATTCCCATTTTATCAATAAGGAAACTGGGGCTCGGATGAAGGTGCTAACCCTGACAAAGGTGTCAAGTCCAGCTCAATACATGGGGTTTTCTTATCTAAGCTCTCTGCATGGCCCCCAGAGCAATGCCTGCCATAGGTAGTTCTTAGTAAGTTACCTGCTGAATCAATGAAGGCACAAATTTCAGAAGGGGACAAGCATATATCTTGTGTTACTACAGAGAGCTGAATGTGGGCTGATTAGTGAAAATTATGGGAGGCGCACTTTGGCCCAATATGAGACTTCCCTAATGACAGAGTTGACCTAAAAGGCTCTGGGCGGCTACACACGAGAGTTGACAGAGGCCAGTAAGGCATATGTGGGGTACTCTCAGATCCTTCCATCGAAGGCAGTCAGAGTCCTGGTCAATCCCCAGGAGAGCACCATGCTCCCAGGTTGCAGGATGACATGGGCTCCTGCCAGACTCTGTCACCAGGAAGATTCCCCATCCCAAGGAACTCTTATCCTTGACTTGTGGACCAGCCTGAAGAACCGGAGCTTGACTTCTACATACCTCATGGGCACAATCCTGAAACTCATGTCACAAAGGCCTTTTCCCCATGACCACAAAGGAAAAGTGCTGGTTCAGCAATGGAGTTCCCCGGCATGTCCTACATGGAAATGTTGTGTTTGCTCCTGAGAATCTGCACCTCTTGAATCCAGCAAGGAAGGTGCTGATGGCTGCCACCTCTGGCCTCTGTTGGCTGACAACCCTGGGCCCAGCCCTTCCTTAAGAAAAGGCTCTCAGTTGTGGAAGTTGCCTATTTGAGCAGATTCCATATCCATCCAAGCTTCGAGTATGTGAAACTTGCAGAGAAACGGAAAGAGAGAAACGTGCAGTGAAATGGAAAGCCCTTGCCTACAGCAGTCTCCGTGTGACCCTCTGGGGTGCCCTTCAATTCCCACCAAGTCCCTCTGCCTCCAACAGGTCCCTGTGCAGTGGGCAGCCCAGCATGGCCACTGCTCTGCAGGGTGTTTCCGCAGTCCTGGGGGAATTGTGCCTGTCACCAGCAGGCCCTTCAACAGAAGCCACCTGCTGTGGCTGCTTCTAAAATTCATTTCAAGCCACATTTTGGCCCAAAGCCCTGAAGCCTCTTTTCAGGAAGAAAGCATGAGGCCTCCCAATTTCATTTTACTTTTTACTGCTTGTTCAAAGAACAATCATCTAAGATAAAAATACCATCCTCGGGCAGAGAGAATTTAATTCAAACATTCTTAGGAACAGATTCAACAACCTTTTCCTCATAAACAAAACAAAAAAACAAAGCTGCTTCATTCTTGGTTTTCCCTAGCTACATAAAGAAAGAAAAAAAATGGATGGAAGCAAGGAGAAACAGGAGAGAGAATTTCCTCCTGCTTGACAAATGCAGAGGAGAGGCTCAGGAGCAACAGTTCACAGCTTTAGCATAGGGAGTGTTCCCAACAGCTTTAGAGGTGATGCTGCCACTAGTCCACATTGCAGATGAACACACTGAGGCCTTGAGGGGTCAGCAAGGTGTCCAGGGGTGCAGTTGGTCCCACACAATTTTAAACTCAAGCAGCATTACCCCACAACCCAAGTTCTTACCCATCATGGTATGCATGGCATTTGCATATAGGTGCAGTATGAACAAGCTAGGAAGCTGACTCAGTACATGAAGAAATGAACCAGATGTAGATATCAGATTGGTTTCTTAGAATCTTTTGTGCAGTGCTAGGGATGGAACCCAGGGCCTTGTGCATGCTAGTAAGTGCTCTGCCACTGAGCTACATCCCAGACCTTCTTTTTATACTAGACCCCAGGAGCACATACTTGCACTAATCATGATCCATGGTTCCTAACATATCCTTATAAACTGGACCACTGCATATCCTTGTTCACTCATTCACTGCTTTTCATAAGATATTATATAACCACAAAACATCACTGGTCACCACAATGACTTACATTGAACTATGGGGTCTCCCCAACCCAACCCATCCTCTGGATTTCCTTCTTTGAGGTAATCACATTCTGAATGTTAACTAACTCACCTATTTTCCTTTTTTTCTATAGCTTTATCCTAGTTGATAATTTATGAGTTGTTTTCTATTTTATAAAACAAGTATCATGCTACATATGATCTTTTGAAGTTTCCTTTTCACTTATATTTACAACTTTGCAGCCAGGTTTTATAATTTCGAATCCAGCTATGGCCACTTACAGAAGAAAGGATGTGGAAGGGGAGAGACACAGGCTGCTGGGAAGGCAAGGGGGACACACAAGGTGATGATCATCTTTCACTTTGACCAAACCTTCCCAAGAGAATCTTCATGGCACTTAGAATAATGCCCTGCTCTGACCTTTGTTTCTGAGGCCTGTGAGTGCCTCACCACTCTTCTCCCCATCATACCCCCTCCTCAGGGGGCTCAGAACAGAGGTACTCTTTGCCGTCCTCTTACCTTGGAGCCTGAGCCTACCTGTCTCATGCTGCCTGCTTTTAAGTTCAGCTTAAGAGCTGAACTTCCCTGAAGAGCCTTTCATGAACATCCAACCTGAAATAGCCCCTCTGTCACAGTGCCCTGCTTCAGCACTCTTAATATTTACTGTTTATTATCTGAGTTCCCCCACTATAAGAAGACATGTCAAACTGTGCATTTAGTATAGAATTTTCTGAAATGTTCTGTGACCTCAGAGGAGCCCAAGGCCCTTCTTCAGGCATCATACAGTCATTTATTCACAAGTATATTTATTCATATGTTTCACCATGTTGATATTCACATAGTTGGTGCACAAGCAACAAGTGGATAAAACTCATGGTGCTTTAGCTTAGATTAAGGTAATGGGAGCATGTACTAGCAGTTAATTGATTTTTTTTTAATTACCTCATACTTGCAGGGAAAAAAACCACAAAGTTTTACCCAGTTAATATGAGGGAAAAAGAATAATTTTAAAAATCTGTTGTTTGGCAGTGCTGACTTTTGAATTCAGGACTTTGCGCTTATGAGGTAGGCACTTTACTGCTTCAGTCATACCTCTAGCCCTTTTTCCTCTGGTCATTTTTTTGGGAGGTGTGGGGGGAAAGATAGGGTCTTTTTTTTTTTTTTCCTTTTGTTGTCCTGGAATGCAATTCTACCATTTTAGGCTTCCTGCTGTCACTGGCATGACAGGCACATGCCACCATGCCCAGATTTTCTCCCTTGAGTAGGGGGCCTCGTAAAGTTTTTTGACTGGGCTGGCCTGGAACCATGATTCTAGAGCTCATCCTCCCAAGTAGCTGTATTATAGGTGTGAGCCACTGATATGTGGTTAAAAATTCTTCTTAAAAATAGGCCTTTGACCTAGGGCTGGAGTGCATCATGGATCTCTTTCCTGTCCTGAGGCTTCCACCTTCCTGGATTGAGCAGCTACCAGTTCACACGGCTTTCCAGCCTGTAGACAGCTATCGTGGGACTATCCAGCCTCTGATCCTGTGAGTCAATCTAATAAATCCCCTCTTATAATGACGCATATTCTGTTGGTTTTGTTACTCTGGAAAACCCTGACTAACATGGGGATTTTATAATAGCTATATTAAGCTGACAACACTTGAATGTAGTGACCAATCTTAATGGCACAAAAAGAGAGACAGGGAAGTACTGATTCCACCAGGAGGTCTTGTTAACAATACAAACTAATTTAAATCTATCTGACCAATTTATGCAGCTACTGATTTATGGGAAATATCACAGACTTGAGAACAAGTTAGATGACACCACAAGGATGCAAGGTGCAAACTTCAGGACTGGGAAACTTCCAAGGGCAAACAACTGGGTTTCTTTGACAATAACAGAATTATGCAAAAGAGGGTAGGGGAGGAAAGTTACAGATCCAAAGCCCCAAGAGGCATTACCAGCAAATGCAAATGTGGGCCTTGTTTGGATCTGAATTCAATCAACTATTTTTTAAGTATAAAACAAATAGGGAAAACAGGAAAATTATCACATACATATTGAATTATCAGATACATATGTGATCATTAAGAATTTTTAAAAGATAGACAGCAATACTTTTTTGAAAGTGCTTTTTTCCTGTTACAGGTACATCCATGGGTTTTGTGAATGAAGTGATATCTGAGATTCATTTCAAAAGAATGCTGGAGGAAATTAGCACATGAAAAAAACTCAACATGATTAGCAACCAGGGAAATACAAATCTAAATAAGAATGAGATGACACTACACCCACTAGAATGGCTATGTGAAAAAGTCAGATAATAAGTTTTGTTGAGGATGTGGAGCAATTTGAACTATATACACTCTAGTGAGAATGTACACTGATGCAACCAATTTGGAAAATAGTTGGGTAGTTCCTCCAATGGCTAAACATAAAGATAAAATGTGACAATTCAGTAATTCAACTCCTAGATACATGCCCAAGAGAAATGAAAAAAAAAGTCTACAGAAAAACTTACACACAAATAAATGTTCATAACATTATCCATAATAGCTGAAATACAGGAGCAGTACAAATGTCCATCCAATGATAGATAAAATATGGCATATCGATATAATGAAATAGTCATAAAAAAGAATAAAGTACAGACACATGCTACCTTGAGAGTGTTATGCTAAGTAAAAGGGGCCAGTCACAAGGGACTACATATTATATGACTTCTTATATATATAATGTCCAAACTGGCAAATCCATAGAGACAGAAAGGACTTTAGTGGTTACTGAGGGAAGGGGCATTGAGTAAAGAGGAGATGAGAGGGGTGATAGATAAGGGTTTCCAGGTTGGGGGGGGTGCAATGTTCCAAAATTGATTATTTGATGAATGCATAACTATGACTATACTAGAAACCACTGAATTATACACTTATCTAAAATCCTAGCTGTGTGACCTTGGGCAAAATATTTAACCTGTTTGAACCTCAGGTTCCACAAATGTTAAATGGGGAGATAATATAGGCTTGTAGACCAATACTTTGAAAGCACTGAGAACAGCATGTGGCACGAGATGCTCAGTGCATACTGAGTGTTACTCTCCCTGCTGTCTCCATATGGTTCCTGCAGGAGGACCACTTCCTCAGCAGCCAGAGACAGGATGGATACCCAGTGGAGGCTCATGAGACTTCCTGATTTTTCTTTTTGTTGGCTTTATCCTTTTCAATTTTTATGGTGCTCCTTACCAAGGCATTATCTTCAAAACGTCCTGTATGTGTGTGTGTGTGTGTAACTTAGTTAATTAGTTTTCTTTTTGGTTTTAGGTTACAAGAGTTATAAGAAGAAGACCAATAGTAGTCAGATGGACCAACTATTCCAGAAGGCCCCTGATTCCCCTATGCAGTAGCCACCAATGGCAAAAGTTATAAACCCCACAGATGACCCTCCCTAACCCCTTTACTTTGGTGGAGGCTTTGAAAGACTAGTTCAATCCAGAGGTAGCTGTGTGTTATTGTTAACTTTGATGGACCTGCCCACTTTAATTCTAACATGGTCATCTACCTTGGTCTTCACTCTTGTACCCCAACAATGGCCTCCTACATTAGCAAAGTGCTTTGCTCCTTTTCAGTAACAAAGGCTCTACATGAACCTAATCAGCAAAGCTATGATAAATATTTTATAAATGGCATTCTGAAAGAACAGAACAGTATACCATACACACACACACACAGCTCACATATGCTCTCAACACAGAACTGCACTACTTTCTCCCATTCAAGTTTGCTCCCCAAATACATTTTTTTTTTAATTTTATTTTGCTGTACCGTATGTATGAACTGCACAAGGCAATCAGCCAAGGAGGGATTTCAACATATGGACTAAATTTCATATGTTTTGGAAAATCCAACAGAGCAAGACAGCAATATGCTTTTCAGCTTTGCTCTAGGGGACTAACACTCAGCCGTCCATGTGGGCAAATCATCCTGGGCCATGCGGTCATAGGGTCACCCCATATCTGTAATGGCCTGTGCAACCATGCAAAGTTTCCTGTGGGCTGAGAGTGCAACTCAGGAGTAGAATGTTTGCCTAATATGCGTCAAGCTCTACCTGCTGGGTTTAATCTCCAAACAAACATACAGTCAACCAACCAGCCAACCAGCCAACCAGCCAACCAGCCAAACAACCAAACAAACAAAAGTTCCTGTGAAAGCTATCTTAGAACAGTGCTACCTAGAAAAATGGTCATTTATGGGCAAGACCTCCCTATGGACATGGGATTGGCAAGGCTATCAGTAATAATGAATTTCTGCAGGTGCATGCATTTGATAATGAAAAATAAATATGTTAAGTAAATTTATTTTTCTAAGTGTTGATGTCTCTAGACCTCCATTCAATTTGTAAGATGAGCAAGTATGTCCTACAAAGAATAAGCCAAAAATAAACTTTATTTTACTGCTATAACATCTATAATGTACACATTTTTATCAGTTGGCCAAATGAACAGTGTTCTTCTAATTCACTTGTATTCTCTCCATGGCTTCCTCTGTTTTGGTAATTGGAATAGAACTGTGTACTGTAATACTTTGCTCAGATATAATATTGGCATTAATATTTTATAACCAAAGTGCTAACACTTCTGGGTACACAGTGTATCCTCACCTATGCAATAATATAGCTTGCCTTCTACCCTTATTCATTAGAGACTAAGGTCAGGATAAGCCAGGGAACAGGTTATCTGTTATAACTTGGCCTTTTCTCTTATTTCCAGAATATTATTTGGGTAGAAGTGTCACAATGGTGATAGTGAAAGTTCTATAGGTACATTTTTTGGCTGCTCCATTTTAGGTCTAGGTGCAGGTATATAAAGGTTTTGGCATATACAGGTATTGCCTATACTTAGGCCATAGGCATAGTATAGGTACAGGAAAGTACATCTGAACATTGTTAGTGGCAGACACTTTAGTGCATGCCTTCCAGGGTGACCATCTGACCTCCACAGCTGTGGGGCAGTGAACAGCAAAGTGAGTGCTGGGACTCTTCCCAGGCCAGTCAAGCTGGTCAGCATTATAACGCAAGGACTCAAACAGGTAGGCAGTAAGCTGGAGGAGAGGCAGATACTATAGTGGAGAGACTGTGGCCTCTCCAGCTAGACATGATTTTTGTTTAAATCTTGGCTCTACTACTTTCTGGCTGAGTAAGTAGGGGCGTAAATTCAATTCCCAGAGTCCCAAGTGTCTCATGGGAGGAATGGTCCATATTTCAGAGCTGAGGAGATGGAAAGTCAACTGCAGGTGCTCAGTAGGGGCAACAGTGGTAGCAACAGATGAGGCAGCCATAGAGGCCCATGCTGGATTTCCAGCCCCCAGCCTCTCCCTCAGAAGACTGGGAGGCCAAGAAGTCTACAGGGTCTCTGAGGCACTAAGTACTCACCTCAAGGGATAGCTCAATCTTAAAACATGGGTTGGCCTGATTTGTTTTTGTAATTAAATAAATCAGTTTTTTCAAGTATAGAACTCTAGGGAGCCATTAACATCGCCTGCAATGTCAGGCATGCCTATCATGGTGAGAATGGGAAGAAGAGGGAAGGAAGGAAGAAGGAAAAGAGATGGCTACTTCAGATGGGCATGGTGGTACGCATGTGTAATCCCAGCTACTTAGGAGGCAGAGGTAGGAGGATCACCATTCAATGCTGGCTTAGGTAAAAGTTCAAGACCCTACCTGAAAAACTAAAAGCAAAAGGACTGGGGGTATGGCTCAGGAGGTACAGTGCTTGCCTAGCAAGTACAAGGCCTGGAGTTAAATAACCAGAGTGGGGGAGAAAAAGGGAAGAGGAGAGGAGAGGAGAGGAGAGAGAGAGAGAGAGAGAGAGAGAGAAAGAAAGAAAGAGAGAGCGAGAGCTACTTCAACTGTGCTGGAGATTTTGTTTCAGTGCCTTGTTAATACTTAAAACAACCTGGTTGGGGGGAGAAAAAAACCAATCTGGTGGATACTTAAAAACGTTTTTTAGTCTTTCTCATCTGTGTTTTAAATATGTTATTTAATTGTAAGTTTGTACAGTTACTTCTTAATAAAAATTTCATTTTAGAAGAGTTTTAGATTTACAGAATACTTGGAAAGATGGTCACCATATCCTTGCCCCCACGTGGTTTTCTCTATTATTAACATGTCACATCAGTTGGCAAATTTCTCACTAGTGAACCACATTTAATCAACACACTCATTTAACTAAAGTACATGCTTTGTTCAAATCTTATTCACTTTTCCCTAAGGTCCTTTTTTTTTGTTTGTTCCAGATCCCATTCAGGATGACTTCCAAAATAGGCATGCTTTCAAATTTCTAAGAAAGAAAATTTTTTTTTTAATCTAGGAATCTTAAACCAAAGGAAGGAAATTCTTCCAATGTGACTCCTAATCACTGCAAATCAGAAATACTGCAGAGGAATATCTGTTGTGCACAGGTGAGTCCCTCCACATAGAAGATAGTCCTGTAGTTTACAACACAGAAGCCCAGTTAATACCACCACTCTGTATCTTCTTTCACCCAGGTGTAGGGACAGTTGCAACTGGGGTGGAAAATCTTCCAAGGAGCACAATCCCCTTCCCCACTGCTCAAGACTCACTTGCTGGGCCTCCCCCCATCTCCCCTGCTGGGGTTTTCTCTCAGGATCTCTGGCCTAATGCTCAACTTCTGTTCCATTCCGCAGTTCACACCACCCACACCTGAGTGCCCAGCCAATGAAGAAAGCACTCAGAGAAGTGAAACTGTTCCTCCTCATAGAAGTACCCTAGGTAATGAAGCAACCATGAATGGCCATGTAATTCCTGACTTCTGACATGGAGTTTCTTCAAGAGTTGTCTACTTCTCAACCAATGAGGAAGTGCCCCCATTAAGGTAAGTGAAGGCTTGCGGCCTGGTGTTAGAGTTAGCTGATAGGCTTGTCTTTAAAAGCACAGGGCTGCTGGGGTACAGAGGACTGAGGGTGCTGTGCACTCAGCTTTAGCAGGATGTCTGCTTTGAGTTTGTGCAGAGGTTCTGTCCAGCTGGTAGCCACACATCTCTGTTGAATGAAATTGAGGTCCTTTCAATGACAAGGCTCCTCTTCACAACATGCCCTTCAGGATGATTGCCAGAGTCACAGTTGTAGATTCCCACTCCCAAAGGACCACAGGACAAACAGAAGCTCACTGAGCACTTAGTACCTAATTGACCACCCCCCACCCCAGTTGGCCCCGACCTTATACTATGACAAAGTGAAATTAGGCCAGAAACCATCACAACAAAAATCCATCCAATGCAGACGTAGATTTAGGCTCAAACCACAAGGAAATCTTGTGTTGTGGGCAAATCCAGGGGATGAAAGTTTCTCACAAAACTAAGATGCTATTTACTACAATGATTATTACCTTCAGGATAATGTATAAAAGCCTCTTCTATGTGGGTATTTTTACCACCATGCCAGACTGTTCATTGTTCTACAAGCATGCCATACACTCTTAAGCCTATTTTCATTTTACCCTAAACATCCTCCCTATGTGCTCCATGTGGAAACTCTCATTTATTCCCTTAGGCTCAATTCCCAGGTCGCCCTCCCTGTGAGGCACTCGTGATATCCCACAGCATTCATTACAGCAACATGGAGTTCACAGCCAAAGCCCCCCTTCTTTGGGCTCCCATGGCTGCACCCCAATTACCTGTTAAATGTCTGTCTTCTGGTTTTGAATGTGAGGTGCTTGGGTCAGGGGCTGTGTGCAATGCTTCTCTGGGCAACCCAGCCTAACAAGGGATATGGTAAGGACTCTGTGAGAGGTGTACTAGGGATAGACACACAAAAGGAAGGAAAAATAAGCTTCTCAGCATTAATAGGACATCACTTTGAGGCAGAGTGGAAAATGCTCTTTTGCATGCTCTTCCCTTCCTTGAGAGGAGGGAAGGTATTACTCATGGTCTACTCCCAGGGATGCTGATGTCTGCTAAAGGCCTGGACTACATCAAGAAGGCCCAGGTCCTAGCCTGGGCTTTCCCACCAAGTGTTGTGGGTGACTTTGAACAAGTCTGTGGTCCTGGGCTATAAGAGAAATTAAATTATCTCCAATCTCATTGTACCTATCTATGCCTCCCCTCAGGTCTTGTGGTTGTAAGTGGTGAGGTTCTCATTCCACTTCATTCTCAGATGTGTTTTTCAAATTCACATAATATGGGGATAATAGCTATTCCCCAGCTGGTAATGAAAAGGTGCTTTTATGAGTGACACCCGCATTATTAGCATGGCATGGGGTCGGCCCATGCTGCTAACTCCAGACAGGGACCTGCAGGAAACTACATGGACACATTCATTTCTTTCAGCAAATATGGCAACAAGGTGATGATATCCAGCAGGTCTCTAATAAAAGAGAATGGGAAAAAGGACACACGAAGGAACAAGAATAGGTAAGAACAAGCAAGGACTTACAGGTTCTGGACTGATTGTGCCTCAGTTAAAACAAAAACAAGGTATTTGGTTCATTAAGGCATGCTGGAGAAGCTGATCTGTAGCTGCTCAGGTTCTATTACAGCTTTGTTGACTGTGCCTCAGAAATAACGGGAGCTTCATAAATGGATGGGGAGACTGCTGCATTCAAGTCTCACGAAAGCTGTTTTGAAAAGCCCTTTGGTTGTTCCATCTAGTAATACTTGGTAAATCTAAGGCTGGAGACCTAGTGACAGAAGTCATAGGAGCTGCTGAATGTGTTTCTCTGCCTTAGGCAAGGAATGGCACAGAGAGTTAAAACATGGTCTGCCATTAGCAACTGGCTTGTTGTGGTTAGTAGCCAAAGGCCTCATTCAAAAGCAAGCTAAACATAGTCTTCATTATTGGAAATCAACAGTCTGTTCTGTGCTGGGCTTAATGTCATCCCTCCTTTGGTGACCATAAGGACTGGTGCAGGGTGAGTAGTACAGGCTGACAGCTAGGCCCAGTGATCCTTAAAAAGCCAGATCACAAAAGTGGGTTGGAAAGGGGACCTGAAGAAATGGGGATGGCACTGACCAGGTTTAATTCAAGAACCATCAATACTGGCTTAGGGTGTGGGAGGGTTATGATGGCAATCACTACACAGTCCCTGGCCTCAGAGAGCTGCCATCTAATCGAGGGAGGAAGAAAAACATGTCACTGCTGAACGATTATTAATTGGGAGAAATTGCAAAGTGTGATTGAGGTCTAGAAGAGGGATCAAGCCCAAAAGTCTGGGAAATAATGAGTGGCTTTGACAGTGTTCTCCAGACAGATGAACAAGAACTCAAAATGCAGAAATGAGAAGCTGGGGGACAGGTGTGAGCTCAAGTTTGAGATGTATGAAGGTTGTCCATACACCTTCATACAGGGAACATGCTGGATGGGTCAAGCAGAGACTATGTAAGAAGGAAAGCAGGAGGAAATAACTTTGAGAATAAGAGGGGATCACCACGGCCTCACACACTGATCCAAACCACCTGATTTAGTAGAGGGAATGGAGAAGCAATATGCATTTGTGCAGGGAGGTGTTAGTCTGCTCTCTAGGACAACTAGCTGAACAGCCATATTTAGAATGAATTAGAGGACATAAGCATGGGGAAAGTAGCTGCAGATCAAGGTAACAGTGGCTTAAAAAGGAGGCAGTAAGAACTTGTCCAAGGCTGACTGCCTAGGTAAAGGAGGAAAAGATGAAAGCAAGCAGTGCAGAATGGAATGGGAAGGTGATGGTAAGGTCTCATGCCTAGGTTAGAGAGAGAACCACATGGGCACAACGAGCCCCACTGTATCTATACCCAATCCAGGGTGCAGGTGGATTATCCAGGCCAGGGAAGATGGCTGGAGATGTGGGACCTGCAGTCAGAAAAGTTGGTTTCAGAAACACAGAGCTAGGAGCTGTCCTCATGGGTAAGGAGGAGGGAAGGAAAACCAGAGCAAGTGCACCAAGGAAGCCATGTTCAGTGGGCAGTAGAGAAGAGAAATAAGCACTGGGAGAGGCAGGGGAAACAGAAGAGTACCAGCAGAATGCCAGGCACTGACATCTACCAAGGAGGAGAATAACTACTGCTGGGCCCTACACATCCAAGTGACTCCTTGGCATGTGTGAAAAGGAGCAAGCAAGGAGAGCAGAAGTAGGTGGAGGAGATGTTCCCTAGTGGTTCAAGATGGAGGCCCTTGGAATTTCTTTTTTATCTTTTTTTTTTTTTGAGACAGGGTCTTACTATATAGCCCAGGCTGGCCTCGAACTCAATGATCCTCCTGCTTCAGCCTCCTGAATGCTGGAATTACAGTGCCACCACATCCAGCATTTCAATTTTAAAAAAGAGGAGGAAAATGTTTTCTGTTTTTTTTTTTTTTATCACTTTTCAGTTCCAGCTAAATCAGTTCACAAGGTCTTAGGCTAGACCAGCATTCTTGGCAGGCAAGGACCACTTGAAAGGCATTTGTCATACACATGAGCTAATATCTGGTGGTTTTAAAAAGTTGAGGCACAATGGATAACAAAAATGCATCCATTTGTAAAGTGACTATTACCTTGCATTGAGGTGACTATATTGGTGACCTTGCCTTGTGGCTCCTTCTGATTTCTATACTTACTTCAGGGTCAAGACATAGTAGCAGACCTTGGAGTCCCTGAGATGGAGCACATCATGGTTTTGCTATGCTGGGCAGACTCCCATTGTTAGAACCACTCCCTTGGGACTCTAAAAAGCTATTACCATCATTTGGCCCAAAGGCAAGTGTGTGGCAGCACGCTTGGTGAGACAGTGGTAGGCATGGGGATCAATACTCAGGTCATGGCAAGATTCCTCACTGGAAGCTACATCTGGAGTCAGTCAGATCTCAAGTTCATGGGCAGAGAATGTGTGAAAGGTGATCCATGTCTGACAGCACTGGGTGAATTCCTAATCTTTTCCACAATTGCCTTTGTTTCTTCATATGTGATAGTTGTGTTTGGATGTTGGTAGCAACTCTGACCTTGAATGTGTCTTGATTTTCTCTCAAATGAGCAAAGAGAAACATAGGGAAAGGTGCAAACTTTCAGAGGTCAAGCTGTATGCACTGCAGTTCAGTTGTTTGGCTTCTTTGGATGAAATTGTGTTATTCTTCCCTCAAAATTAAAAAGTGATTCTTTCCATGAGAAGTTCCAACTACTCAAAATGCTTAAGTAAATCCTCGAAATGGTGGAGAAGCTCTCTACCAGCATGGTCACTGTCCCAAGGAAATATTATCTCACCCCTCATTTCAGAACTCACGGGGGTTAATAAATATGATTTCGCTTCCATGAAACACAAGAACAGGCAATGCTAATGGACTGTTGGAAGTCAGAAAGTCATTTGTTGCCTGTGGGGTGGGAAAAGGGACTGACAAGAAATGGGCAGGAGGGAACTATCTGGAGTGGCAGAAGTATTTTTAACTTGTTTTGAATGGTGGCTAGCCAGGCATACACAACTGTTGGAATTCACAGAACTCAATTAGTAAGACTGGTGCATTTTATAATACAGAAGTTATATGTCAATAAAAATGAAAAGAACTAAAAAACAAAATTTCATGTGAGTATTGTTCCCTTCTGTAACCACAAGCCTTGATGTAGACTAGAGAAGTGTAGGACCCACTGCCCCTCTGCACAGGCACTGGATAGGTATGTCTCACTGTCCCACTTTCTTTTCAGCACCTGAGTGGGGCTGGGGAACATATGATCAACCTTTTTTTGCTGGTGTGTAGCCTTTTGTTCAAGAGGAGGAGGGGGTGGGGGGTATTCAAGAACTTGTTAACTAAGGTCTTAAAATCACAGAGAGGCTCTCTACTGGCATGGTCACTGCCCCACAGAAATATATCTGGCCCCTTTTTTCTGCTTATATAGTCCAACTGTTGGAAATGATTCTGTGTACTCCTTCCAACCTACAGCATACCTGGAAATAATGAAGACTTAAACGTTGGAGGTACTTAACAGCTTAGGTTTTGGGTATAAACGTAACAGGAGGCTATCGAGTAGCTCTCAGGATACTTACCCCACCTATGTGAAGAGGTATGCTTAGCTGCTTCAGCAGAGTGCAAAGCAGAGTGTCTACTAACACTCTACTGTTCAGAGTTGCTCTATATGCAGCTCATATTGTGTGGCCTCTGTGTATCACTTAGCAAAGAATTTTGCCAATAGCTTGCTCTGCTTTTTAGTTTCTTCAAAATGGCATTTCATGTTTTCATCTAATTTATTATTTGTGGTTTATTTTGTTGGACTGTAACTTGGGCCAACTTTTGCAACTACAAGTGATACTGCTACAGTTTTGTTCATTTCTCCACAATTAATGATAGCGTTTATTACTTTCGTACAAGTGCAGTATCAGTTCAATTTGTTCTAGGAAAACCCAATAGGTTTACAAAGAAGTCACTGTGTTTTGTGCTAATAATGACAGTAATTGTATCAATACAATAAATGTGCACATAGCATTCTATACACATTTAACTCATTTATCCTCACAACAACTCTGAGGGTGAGCTCTTTTATTATCTCCATTTACAGATGAGAAAATTGTTTAGCAGAATTCTATAACAATTACCAAGAGCTGGAACTGATGACTTCCCAGTGCAAATAAATTTAAGTTTTCAGATGTTTCTTATCACCCCTCTTATTTACATTTTTCTTTTTTGGCTGCTTTTGAAAAACAATCATGTTCACAAATTTACAACTTGGAATCACCTCAGAGGCCTGTTAACTACTACCACTTACATGTTGATTTGAGTGCTAAAATTTACATATTAGTTTCACTTTTTTGGAGTTCAATGAACTATTCTGAAAACCTGGTCCAATCACTGATGAAAAAGGTAAATTTAGCATATATAACTTATTAACATGTAAATAAAACAAAATGCATTTGCAGAGAATTATGCCTTTTTAATTAATGTTAGTTGAATGGTAACAAAGACAGCCATTGTAGTATAAGTGTAATATTTAATACTCTTTGTCTCATCACAATGGACTGAAAGTTTTTGTCCCTCCCTAAATTCATATGCTAAATCCTTAAACACCAAGGTGATAGTATTAGGAGGTATGGCCTTTGGGAGATGACTAGAACATGAATGGCATAGGGTCCTTATAAAAGAGACCCTAAAGAGATCCCTTGTCCTTTTGCCATTTTAAGTTACAGCAAAATGACAGCCATCAAAGAATTAGGAAGAAGGCTTTCACCAGACACAAAATCCTCTAATATCTTAACCTTGAATTTCCCAGTCTCCAGAACTATCAGAAATAAATTTCTGGGGCTGGGAATATGGCTTAAGTGGTAGAGCGCCTGCCTAGCAAGGTCCTGAGTTCAAACCCCTCTACCACCCCCCCCAAAAAAATGTTATTTAGAAGCTACCTAGTCCATGGCACTTTGACATAGCAGGCCCAACAGAGTAAGATACTCATCTTGAAAAGTCTGGTGAGTGTTAGCATGTCACTCTACCCACACCATGTGCAGGAAGGAGAGTACCACATTGTGCTTCTAAGATCCATCAAAGGGAGTGCCCAGGGCAAGAAGGGGGAAATGACAGAGGGCAAGGAAAGAGTTGGGCATCAGGCAGACTAGGAGACACAGGCCAGGAAGGCAACAGAGGTTTTCAGAGGCCCACACCTATGTGGCATTGGCTGAGGATGCAGCCCTCTGTGGGGAGCTCTGGAAGACTGGTGAACACCAGGGTCTGAAGCCTCGGGAGTTCTGGTGACAGGCCCTTGAGGCCAGTTTTACATGGGTACAGAAGAGGTGTCTACCTTTAAGGGACTCTCAGGCTTGGTTTGCACCAAGGTATGGCCCAGGTAGGACAACTGAAAAGCCTTTCCCAAATGGTCACCCAACTTGGTGTGGTTAAGGGAGAGTGAAGTCATGGGAAATAGACAAAACCAACTTTAGACAAAACCAAATTTAGACAAAGAGAGGAAGGTGACATTTCTTACACCAAGAGTGGTGGCAGAAAGTATAGCAGCTGTAAACTGAAAACACAATGGGAAAGTTCCATGAAATGCAACCAGTCTTCTGTTTTGCACTCCTCTAAAATTATCAAACTGCAGACAGATTCCTAGTGAGCCTCCCAGCGAACTCCAGGGGCCCATGAACTTTGTTTTATAAAATAATGTTTTGAATCTTAAGCAATAAAAGGGCAGGGACCTTTTAGCTCCTAACAGACAGTAAACATATATAAAAATGTGTGATGTTTGGCAATTGTGAAGTTTATAGCTTCAGAATCATAACGCAGATGAAAATCTCCCATCTCAGGGGCTGTCAGAAGTCTGTCATCCTTTGGAACCATTAACATAGACTCTACAGATGTGCTGGCTTTTGATAGCTACCTGAATTTTACTTATTAAGAATTTGAAGGAAAACACTTTGTTTCCATATGAAATTTTGCCTGAAATTTTCCTCTGAAGCAAGAAGAATGCAAAAACCCTGAAAAGCTGCTGTCTATAAAGTCAAACAGGTATAGATGGGAGTTCTGCCAACATCCCACTCTGTGAAACTTTCTAGTGCCCCCAAGGGATGACTGTGAAGTGAGTGACATTCAGAGGGGAAAAGAAGGGACAGGCGGCTCTTTGGTCCTCTCTGACCTGCTGATCCACTCCCAGGACACTGACCAGGACCCCTTCAACCTGGGCTTGTCATCCCTCAGTCCCAAATGTTTGAGACATGGAAGTCCAAGGAAACGCAAAGTAAATTCATCAACATTCTTAACTATAAAATCTAAGTAACCAGGATCCTCAGACAAGCTTTATGGTGTTGCTTTGCATCATTTTTAGGAGATGTCAGACTGAGCATTTTCAAATGAGTAAAACAAAACCTTCCCAAATATAGCTCAGGACAGTCTGATGGTGGTTGAGATCTATACTTTCTAAAATTTACTGCAAGAACCATCTACACTGCATTAAATTAGTGAATGACTTTTCCACCAAATTCTAGAAAAATTCATCATTATAGCCCATTAGAAAAGATTTCTATTATCAAGGACAGATTATAGCTATATTTTATCCACTCTACTTATTAAGGCAAAATGGACAGCATATCACTATACAAAGATAAGCAATAAGAATAGAAACACAGGATTTTCTGTGTTAGCTCTCATTAAAAAAAAAAAATCAGCCTAGTCAGAGTATACTACATGTCATAGAATACTCCAATTAACTGAGGCTGACCAAAAGAACTGTTATTACCTCTACAATCACTGCTTGCCCATAAAATTTATTTTAGCATTGAATAACAATACTACTAGAAATGGGATTGAATATCTATTTTGCCAACACAACACTCTGAAATAATACACTTTCTGTATTTCAGTTAAAAAGCATAAAGCAACTGCTAATAAGGAGAAAAATGCTAAAGTGCCTTTTACGTTGTTGTTATTCATTTGCTTACCCTTTATGAAACTTTAAAAAATGACCTACAGCATTGCCTTTCAAAGACCCTGCTTTTAGAAATTATATCAAAACTCAAGTTTAGGTGATGTTAAGAATAATGGTACAATAAAACAAAAACCAGAGAAGCGTTAGGCTAGGTTAAAAAAAAATAGCCAACATAAATTTCAAAAAGGCAGAAAAACACATACATACATAAACTGCTCCAATTTTGTATCTGACAAGTCATCATCTACTTTCTACCTACATTATTGCTCCAAGGTCTATTTTAATATTTACTGCACATGTTAATGAAGACAAGCAATGAAGAAAACCACAACTCAGCCAGACCCTTGAGTACCCCACTAAGGCACAAGAATAAAACATTCTAAGAATTTCAATCAGACTTTTTATTACTGACATTGTCTTAGAGTTGACATTCCCCACTCTTAATTAATTTCCTTCTAAGAACAATTTCCCCTTTATCTCTATTGTTCTTTGGGGATAAAGAACAACAAAAGGATGGCTGGCCCTGAAACTATGGACCCTTGATATTGCGCACTGAGACACTGTAAGATGGAGCCTGCTACCTGCCTTTGACCTTTCATTAGAATCCTCCATTCTTTAGCACTCAAAGCTGTGTGTGTGTGTGTGATATCCTGTTCCCAGTAAGAGCCCAGCACAGAGATTCCGGCACAGCTTCACTGGCACTCATGCTGACATGACACGACTCCTGATCTACACACTTATGCAGTGGCATGTACCCCACAGACCTCTAGGCTGTACAAAGGCAAGGTGCAGTGGCAGCACGAGAGAGATGACTTATGGGGCTCAGGTGCACACCAGTAATACCAGGTTTCTACATGTTTGACCAACAGTCTTTGCAGACAGAGGCACATGTGGGGCTCTAACTCTCTGAGGGCTGCCAGAGGCAGAGCCTGGGTAATCTCAAAGAGTTAGTTGATCTGTGCCTCCCAGTGCTGGCGCCTGCAGTGACAAACTGGCAGGCCATTTGTCTGCTACAGCCCACCAAATCCCATGGATCCTTCTGGGCCCTTTGCAGTAAGTCCTTCATACCTTGAATCTTATTTAATGTTCACATGAAAAAGCAACTGCTACTGCTGTGCTTATAAACATCTTGTAGAAAATTAACAGCTTGTGTGAGTGAAAACATTAAGGTAAGTATTTATCCTTTTTGAAGTCATTTGGGAAATGAAATACTATCCACAGGAGTGAAGTTCTAGGACAATAGGTGCTGTGGTGACAAACAAGTCCTCTCCAGAAAGATGGGGGCCTGCATGTGAACTGGCCCAGCTTGGGTGTGGCAACCACATGCCTACAAGAAAGGGGCTAAATAGGTCAAGAGTCTTCACGTCTGTCCCCAATTCAAGTGTCTGTTAACTATGTCACTGGCTGCAAGGTGAGTTGATACAGTGAGAGTAACTAAAAGTAGATGACCAGTGCATCACTATACATAAAGGCCTCTCAAAGTCAGCTACACAAAGCCAAGCACATTCTTCCATTTACCAGCCACATTTTAATATTCAATAAAGAATAAAACAGAAAAGGAACCATCTTGGTACAAGGTCTTGCTCCAGATTTGAGGACTGGGTAGTAGCACCTTTTCAGCTTTCCAGGTAATTCAAAGTGTGGCCACATTTGAGCACCAATGCTGTGGATATGTGCTATTCAAACTCTAATGTGCATGCCCATCTCCTGGGTGACTTTTAAGGTACAGACCACGATTCAGAAGGTCTGGGTGGCTGCATTTCATCAGGTTCCAGGATACATGTATGAGCTTGAGCAGAAAAACTACAAATAGTTGGAAACCTCCAACAATTTCTGTGTGAAGGAGTAGTGTAAGCAAAGCTAGCATTCAAAATATCAGTCAAGCATCCCTTAGCATGAGTAGACTTGAAGGGAAGGAATGAGGCAGGAGAAGGAAGCTAATTAGAAAGCAGGATTACAGTAGCCTGTAATGATCCCTGAGAAGTAACACTGTCATATTCAATGCTACCCTGTAAGGGGCTATTGCTATGGGGTGGCCTGGTAAGAGGCCCTATGAGGGTCCAAAGGACCCTATAACAGTAGTTGACTTTGTTCTGTGGCCCCTCCCAGCAATCTGAGTTATCACACAGCACAAGGCACATATGTCAGTGCTGATGATTTCTATGGTCCTTGCTGAAAAGACCTGTTACTTCCCCGTATCACTTCTCTTTTCAGGCACACAGGGCATTGCTTGTGCTCTCAACACCCCTACCACCTTGCAATTAGGCAGCCCTCTGATTGCTTTTGACCAGGGTAGTGTGGCCTCCTCTGCCACAAAAAGAATAGAGCCTCCATAGCCTAGCCTGCTATGTAATACGGTGAGGAGGGCCCCAGCCACAGGGTACCTAGTGAGCCTAGTGAGAAACAAACTTGTTGGGTTAATCATGGAGCGCTTCAGGTTATTTGCCACTGCAACATAATCCTGGCTGGTCCTTACTGATCTGCTCATCAGGTGGGTCTGCAACCCATAGGCTGGTCCCAGGAACCTGGCAGATGTGATTTGAGGTCCCTAAGGCCAAATTTCATTTAAACAGGGGTGTGTGTATGGGAGGGTGCTGTTTAAAGATTCAGACACTAATAACTCCCCTGACCCCCAGGTCCTAGGGACAGTTGGCAAGGGCAGAGTTTCCACTCCTGAGTTAGGAAGACACTCCAAAGCTAATGTTTCCAGCATATTTGTCTTTCTTCTCTGGTCACCCTGGATCAGGGCTGGTGAAAATCATGACTGTTATACTACTGCTGGACTTTTGATTCTGCTCTTCTGCAAGCCAGTCTCTGTGTTCCACATCTAGACTTCGAACTAAGGAGCATGGCATGAATCTGTTAAGAAAATTCAAGTAATATCAGATGATTTTTTAATTAAAAAAAATAAGTGTTGCTTTTAAGTTGAGGATTTAGCTTGATATTCTTTTCAGACCTCTCACTTCGCATCAAACCAAAGACAGTTCAGAGGGCTCTAATGCCATTCCACTAAACTTCACCCTGAAATTAGATATTTGAAGTTTGCAAATGAATGTAAAGCAGATTCTGTGTGAACACAGTATTAAAATAATGACCTGAAACCACTTCAAAGATCTTCAATTCTAGTCTTATCTCATGACTTGTCTTTGTTGAAAGTCATACCCATTTCTCTAGTGAATAATGAACAATGCTCTAGGAAAGTATTCTTCATGCATTCCGCAGTATCAGGAAGTAGAAAGGATACTGCTTTTAATACTTGATATTTTTAAATAGAATTAACAAACTGGACCCACATTTCTCATTCTTAACATGTGAAGGAGTTAGAAGTCTTTTTGTTTTTTGAGACAGGGTCTTGCTAAGTAGCCCAGGCTGGCCTCAAATTTGCTGATCCTCTTGCCTCAGCTTCCTGAGAGCTGGTATTATAGGTGTGTACCCCCATGCCCACAGGCTTTGAGGGCTTTTCTTCAAACACCACCCCTCCGAGTTAAGAATGGAACCCAGGGCCTTACACATACTAGGTGAGCACTCTACCACAGAGGTACATTCCCAGCTTAGAATTGTTTTCATCTCCCTAGTTTTATGTAGTGCTGGTTTATAATTCCCCTCAGTAGGGGGTGTGACTCTATCTTGCCTAGAAATCTGAGTACCTTTCAAAGAATGGCTTAAATTACTCTCTCAGAATGCCCAATTCTCCATTCATCAGTTCTTTTTTCTCATATGACTTGTGTGAGTCAGCTTTGTGTCAAATGCCTGAGAAAAGCAACTTGAAGGTAGGATTTATTCTACTCATGTCACAGTTTCAGGCAGTTCAGTCCATGGTCACTTGGCCCTGTGTAGTTGGGGCAAGGACATCAGGGTGGTGGGAGTGTGTGGAGGAAGAGGCTGTTCACCTCCAGACAGAAAAGAGAGAGAGAGAGAGAAACACACACACACACACACAGAGCTCCAAAAGATCACCTGCAGTGATCTAGTTACTCCAGCAAGGCCCCATCTCTTAAAGTTTCCCAAATCTCCCAAAATAGTGTCACCAGCTGGAACCAGCCTTTCAGTACATGAGCCTTTTGGAGAGACACTTGTATCCAAACAATAATGTAAGTCAATTCAGAATTCATTCTAATATTTAGCCATTAATTTTTCTCATTGCTTAGATACAATCTTATAATTGCTATGTGTCTAATTTTGCAGTCATTAGAAAGAAAGCGCATGTGAACTTATTGGTATTTCCAATGATTTGGTATTTCTTTGATAATGAATGGTAAATAGAAAAAATCAGGGATTAACAAACACAGAATAAGACAAGATCTCAGAAAGTGTCTTTTAAAAAAAAACTTATTCTTTCCTAGTTCTGCTAAGTGAAATGTCATCTATCCAGAGACTTACTCCCAGGAGATTTTAGTTGGTTTTGTCAAAATATTTAAATTTTTATTATTTATTAAGCTGTTGATATCTGTTCTCTCTGGCTGAATGCGTTCTTCATCATGGAATGATCCATTTATTTAGGAAGCTTCCTGAATATAGTCCTAATAAATAATATCTTCCATACTAGATTTTTAATAATTAGTGTTTTATAATAAAAATGTGTTATAGTAAAAATTTTAAATTGTGTGAAGATGAGCTGAAAAGTGGAAGATACCCTCCCCAATTTCAGTTCTTACTTGCAGAGATAATTATTAACAATTGCCTTTGTATCTTTTTAGATATATCCTATGCACAAAAAGTTTGTTTCCACAAAGACAAAATAGGACAATAATCTAGAGTGTTCTGTAACTTGATCCTTTCAACACATGTGTACTCTTTACTTATTGGTGTATAAAACATTCATAACTGCTAGCATCCCAAGGAACAGACAGCAGTCAGCACCCCTTCCCGTGAGTAGTTTTTGCCATTGCATGTGCACTGTGATGAATAAGCCAGCACATACATCTCTGAATATCTATGTTAAGTATCTGTGGGATACATAAATTCTGGATAAAAGAGTACATGTATCTTCAATTTTGATATATATTGCAAACTGCTTTCCACAAATCTGTACTGATGATGACAAAGAAGGAAAGCACTTGCTACCCCTACATTTAATGGCACTTAGGAGTCATTCCTCAGTATTTATTGGGGATTAGTTCCAAGACCTCCACAGATAGCAGAATTAACAGATGTTCAAGTTACTTCTATAAAATGGTGTTATATATGCACAGCACCCATGGATAGCCTTCTATATACTTTAAATCATCTCTAGATGACTTATATCTAATCCAGTGCAAATGCTACATAAATAGTTGTTATACTTCATTGTTTAGGGAATAACAAGAAGAAAAAAGGTTTGTGCATGTTTAGTACAGATATAATGTTTTTCTCAGATATTTTTAATCTGTGGTGGTTGAGTTCAGTTTTGGAATTCACAGATATGGAGTGACAGGTGCACTACCAACCATTTAAGGCCTTACCAATGCAACAGTTGGAAAAGTATAATTTGTGGCTATCTAACTGTGTTTGTTCAGTCATACCTGAGACTGACTACCCTCTCCTACGTTCACTAGCTCTCTGTATTTCACACTCCCACCAGCTGACAGGAGTTCTTTGAAAAAAAAAAATTAGCCTTTTATCACAGCCTGGTAATACTCCCTCCCCACTCTACTAGTTTGGCATACAACCTTGATGCAATTTTTTGGCATGTTTTGTTGAGCAGAAGCCTTAACTTTTTATGTGGTTAAATCCATCACTTTTCCATTATAGCTTCTTAGTTTCCTACCAGGATTATTACTCTGAGAAAGGAAGAACTACTTCTAATTTAATCTCTATCAACAGCATAGAGAAGTTGAAGAGGCTGGCCATATTACCTACATGCAGGTGACCTTCCACAAGTCACTCATCCTCCCACAACTTCAATTTCCTCATCTGTAAAACTGTGGTAATAATAGCTACCCTAAAGGTTATCACCAAGACCAAATAAAACCATGTAGTTAGGACTTGGCACACCACACATAGGAAGCATGCAGTATGGTGGCTTTCTTCCATAGACTCTAAATGCCATCATCACTTACCATGCAGTCATGAGGGCTGGGCCTGTGGTGAGCTCGCAGCTCTTGGAGGGTGGAGGTAACAGCAGCTTATCACTGTCAGTGCCCAGCTTACAGTGCTGCTGCCACAGCTTAAGCTGAGCAGCTTCCCTTGAAGGAGGAGTACATCCTAACACAAGTCTGCAGCCCTTCTTTGGGATCTAAGAGATGTTTTGATCATTTGGGCATCTGAGCTTGCTCAGAGTAGATGCCAGGGAAGGCCACAGGAGCACATGGCTCTTGGGAGTGTAGTGTCTTTACCTTAACTTTCACAAGAATTAAAAGAAGGAATTGTTCAAAGTAATTGCAAAAAATGGGACTGAAAGAAGATGTAAAATATAAAACTTAACATAGCGTTTCACAAAGGAGCTCTCCTCGGTTAATCGAGAACTCGTAAGTACTACACATTGGCAAGGCCGTTAGAAAATGGAGAAAAATGTACACATACACACTTGACTCAAGGAATATGCTGAATATTTACACTCAGTCACTTACCTGATTTTATTTACCATGGCCAAACAGATCAAGAGAATGAAAAATAAAATTCCTTCAAAGAACTATTATTTTAAAAAGTCCTACATTAACAATGTAGTCAAAGTTGAAACAATTTTTATCTGAAGGGATCTACTTTTTCCATAAATTCTCATCACTGTAATATCCCTATTAAGTCAGAAAAAAAGCCAGCCTAGATGTAAGGTGCTATGATATAATTGACTCACATTGGCAGTAGCTTTTTTAGTTACATTTCAATTTCCAAGCAGCTAGAAAACACTGGTTTGATTACACAGTGTTAACTTAGTGTCCAGGTGTATTGTTCAGGTACCATTGACCTTAGCTACTGGGAGAGCTATAGAATCAGCCACTACCTGCACACATTTTCAGGTATGCTTTAGCCACAGTACCCAGCCTACTATCTCCTACAGCACAGCAGTACAATCTCTTTCTGGGATATGGTGGCCACAGTATTCCACCCTACCTGACTCTCTTTCAATGGGACTTTGACAATCTTGCCTTTGAGAGGCACAGGCTGCGTCCTTTCTTCTGGAAAATAAGTGGTCTTAATGATTGTTCCCACAAATAGAGGACAATACAAGTGCTGCTACATGACATTCAAGGCTTGGTGACAAAAACAGTAATAAATTCCCTCACTCTTGAAGCCATCAACCACATATAAAGAGTTCTAACAATCTAGATGCCACTGTAAGGAGAAGTTCGGGCCACCTGGAAAGGTCATGGGTTATCCAGCCCAAGTCCCAGAGAGTGCCAAGAGATGGTGTCCATTGCTGGCCATATGAGAAACATTCCTTAGTGTAGCCCAGCCACCCAGTCACTCCCAGGCTGAGGTTCCCCACACAAGACCCTGCATCACAGAATGGAAGCAAGGATACACGAGCACAGTAAAATCAGCACTTGACATTTCAAGTTTGAGGGTGGTTTGCTACACAACAGATAACTAGATTTTTACTGTAAATTTTTTTCAAAACTGGGTACTGTGTGACTGCTGGGGATGGATGACTCCCCAAAACACTGCAAAATGTCCTCAGGAACAGCATGAGCACATTAGCCACCTTGTTCATTAATATCCTGCTCAACAGCAACACTGGGAAGCAGGACTTCCTTGCTCCCTCCCTCCATAACAGCTAAGCAGTAGATTCACTGAAATCAGAGGTTGCTCCAGGGTCAAAGGCAGGTCTGCAGAGGGTTTCCCAAAAGAGGAGGAAATATTTAGATCAAAAAGCCCCTTGCAAGGGGCTTTTCAGATGCCACATTTCTGTCTTTGGTAGGTTTCAGCTGAAATTTGACAGTTATCTTTTAAGTTTAAAATCATTTTTCCCAAGACGGTTAAAGAGGAATACTAGATTGGGTTTGCTGTGTGTAAAAGTAAATGAATGCAGTGGTACTGTGTCAAAGAGCACAAAAAACTTGTTAACATTTATTTTTTGAAACAGATGAAAGACAAATTCTTTCACAGGGTCTAACATGAACATATTGGGGAAGGGGAATATGGCATTGATTAACTCGAGTCTATAAGGATCCTTGTTTTTGATGGCAGAAAAGGGAGGAGAATAAAGGGTTTGGATTACTCTGTAAGGCTTGGGTGGGGTGGCAGCAATCTGGCAGGCCTGGTGACAGTTCTACTGACAGGTTCTTATGACAGGTATTAAACATTGGGACCAACATACAAGGACAAAACACATATACCACATGTTCATATGACATAAAATCAATATATGAATATTCGTGGTGTATTAAAAAAAGATATATTTCACGCTACAATCTATCATGGTGTTACCATTTCTAACCATTAAGCAATAGCACATTTTAAAGCTCATTTGCTTCTGCTTGCATATTTTATTTTAAAGTTTTCAAGAGTCCCATTATGACGGGCCTGGCACGTTGGTTCATCCCTATAATCACTGACGATGGGGAGAGGTTGGGCATAGCGAGGAGAGCAGCTCAAGGCCAACTCAGGAAAAAATTAGTGAGACCCTCCGCCATCTTAACAAATAAGCTGGGTGTGATGGCATACACCTATAAATTCAGCTATGCAGGAGGTTAAGAGGATCACAGTTTGAGGCAACTCCATGCAAAAAGTGTAAGTCCCTATCTGAAAAATAACTAAAGCAAAAAAAGGACTGAGGGCATGGCTCAAGTGGTAGAGTGCCTGCCTAGCAAGCACCAGTCCCTGAGTTCAAACCCCAATACTTGGAAAGAAAAAAAGGAAGGAAAGAATCCCATTACTAAGTCAATTCTGAATTCAGAGCCTAACCCGGTGAATACTTTGTCAATAGTTTTTGAAGGACAGAAAGGGAAACCTGAGCCAAGGGAGTGTGTGGCTGCCAAATGGTACACAGAGGATGAGTTGCTACATTCAAAGTTGAGACTGAGACCAATTTTAAACAGCCCAAGAAGGTCATGGAAGCATCAATGACACTGAACCTTCGTGACTCTGGCAGACACCAATTGACAGCCCACTGTGTCCCAGGTGCTGAGCAAGGAGTGGGGATGGGGAAGGGGGGAAGCAGAGACCAATGTCATAGGCTACTTGTCTCCTTGGTGGGCTTCCCAGCCCAGAAGTCACTCACATAGGAGTCCCATGGCCCTGTGGGAATTGTTTCCTAAATATTTACAATCTAAACACAAGGCTTTAAAAATGATAGTCTCCTTTCTTGCTTAGGTAAGGAGCGTTTTCTCTCCTTGAGACAGGGTAGTTATTGTTAGGCCTAGACCTGAATAGGGAGTCACTCAAAATGAGTATCTTCCAGCTCTGAGCTGACACCCAAAGTGCCAGTCTGGGCACCAGTTTGAGAGAGGGTATGGCCTGTCCCACCCACCCAGGCTCCACCTCCTGCTCCCACAGCCAAAGCCAAATCTACAAGTAGAACCTGAAATGCCTCCTTGGCTCAGAGTAACCAGCTTATACTGCGCCCCAAACCAGACTCATCCTACTCTGTGGCCAAATAGGCCAGGCTCCTAAACATGTCACTTGTCATACCACAGCCATAAAATAGTATCATTCACCTCTGTAATAGAGCTGCTCCCACTGAAACAGTGGCCTGGAGGGTACTGCAAGAGGCTTCCCTCTGGCAGGCTGGGCTGGAAGCACTGCACAGAGCAGGCTTGAGGCTAGCCATTGAGTGAGTACAACTCTGTTCATTACTCAGTCTGGGCAAAAAAGAGAAGGGGTTCTCAGGAAACCAAGGGGGAATCTCAAGTCTTGTACCTGACTCCCCAGGCGATGATATTTACAAGAGGGAGAAACCCTCCTCAGGAATAAACTACTGATTAGTTTGTTCCCAAATGAGGTTCTTTGTTTCCTTCCTGGGGAACAGTACAGTGTTTCAGCCTATACATGACCACCCCATGCCCCAGTGCCCCAGATGAACTAATGCCCAGCTGGAGCTGCTAAGAACAGTGTTTGGGGTCAAGAGTTCTGAGTTTCTTCATATAGAAAAAGAAATCACAAGAAGAAACTGTTCTCTGGCTTCACTTAATTTTTTAAAGACTGGTATAGGGAAAGACTTAGGTATTTTCCCTTAGTTACTGAACTTACAATTTGGATGACTTCAGTTAAAATAGAAAGCCTGGTATGGGCTTTTAATCCCAGCACTTAGGAGGCTGAGGATTGTGAATTTGAGGATAGCATGGGCTACTTCGCAGAGAGACCCTTCCTCAAAAAACAAAACAAGAAAAAAACAAAAGTTTCGATAGGGTGCTGGGAGTGTCAGCCACTCATCTTTGATACCTTCACAGAGAATACAATTAGACTCCTGCTAGCAAAAAAACATCTGATGGCTTAGATCAGATCACTAAATTGACCTTTCAAAATCCATCCTGCCTCTTCTCTAATGTATGGGATGTCTAGGATTATCTAGAGTAAAGAAAGAAGTTTGCTGGCTGTAGTCTGAGCTGTGCTGGGAGAGGTAATGAAAGTTCTGGTTGTGACTTCTTTATATGGTGGCTTCCCCTACAGCAAGGTGAAGACAGGCACAGCATTTGCTTACACAAAAGGGGTGATCATGAGGAAGATCACAGCAGAGAAACCCCCACAGTTGTAAGGTTCTGGATATGGAAGACTGTCCAGAACACCACTGGTTTCATTCCTGGAGGACATCTTTCTCCTTGGCTTTGCATGCTGGTGCACAGTACTTGGCAGGCAAAGGGTGGTGGCAGCTCTTGGCCAGGTGCCAGGGCAAACTGTAGATGGTAGAATGTAATAGAGTTGTAAATTAGGGTGATCCTTTGAGGATGTGGGTCATGATTCTAAACACAAGAATGCAGGTAGCAATGATGACACCATTAGGTAACTGGATTCAACTCTAGGTCACAGAGCTAAAGACAGGCAAACAGACACACAGAAAGCTTCATGGAAAAGTGAAGTGAGGTGGCCTCCATCAAACTGCTCTGTGTGGCAGGGGTGCACTTGTGTGGCTGGATCCTAAGCACACATCTCTCTGCTAGCTAAACAAGCCTTGTTTCTGCCCTGAAGACACAGCCAGGGAATTTGGGACGGTAGCAGTGGCTTCCAGACTGAGTTAGCACATCAGGGTCAGACTAGGCAACTGTTCACCAAGAAATAATAAAACTCACTCCTTCTCTACTCCTTTGGTCCTCAGGCAAACCCAGCACCTCTTCTTTCCTGGCTCTTCCTCACCACCCCCATCAGCATGTCCTGTGTATCCTGCCTATAGAACAGACTGACTAATTTCTCTGCTCACTCTGAAGACCAGCCATCTTCACCTCTTACCTGTGCTGCTGAGAAGCCTGCAATTGGCCCCCACCTCCCATCTCTGCAGCCCATTCTCGATTGCCAGATCACATTCCAAAAGTAAATCTGCCCACGCTGCCACTTACAGCACACCTCCCCTGCCTTGGCCTGCAGAGCCCTGCACTTTCCAGCTCATGCCCTCATCTCTCAACTTACTTGTCCATACCTCAGTGGCTTTGTGTACACTGTTCCTGCTTCCTCCCCAGGCTTCATGGCTTGCTCCCCCCTGCCCTGGCTTGCTCAGAGGAATCTACTTAAAATAAGCTACTGCTTATTTCCACTCCTTTCCTTTCCTTTTCTTCACTGCAGTTGTCTCTACTTGAAACTGAACCATAAATGAACTTCATTTCTTACTTAGTGCCCATCTTCCCCAATATCCTAGAAGCTCCATGAGGAGACAGCCTTGCCATCCTAGTCCACAGCAGGCTCAGCATCTGTCAAGTGCATGGATGAGAGGATAACATGTAAGGCCAGGGGCAGAAAAACCACATCTGGCTCACTGAGAACTGTAAGTCACACTGGGGTCCTGTCCATATTCTACACAAATCCACTTGCCAAAAAATGTATTATATACTCCTTTTAGGTACAGCAATTTTGCCCTTAGAAATATCTTTTTTTTTTGTGGTGCTTGGATTTGAACTCAGGACCTCCACTTGAGGTATGCCCCCAACACTTTTTATTTATTTATTTATTTATTTATTTATTTATTTATTTATTTATTTGGTGGTATAGCAGTTTGAACTCAGGGCCTTGTGTTTGATAGGCAGGTGCTCTGCCACTTGAGCCATGCCCTCAGCCCTTCTCAGTTTGGTTATTTTTGAGATAGGGTCTCACTTTATCCCCAGACTGGCCTGGACTTCCATCCTGCTATTTGTGCTTTGCTTCATAGGTAGCATGACAGTCAAGCACACTACGCCCAGCCATTGGTTGAGACAGGGTTTTGAGAACTTTTTGCCTGGGCTGGCCCAGATTTGCACTTCCCAAGTAGCTAGGATTACAGGATTTAGCCACCATGCCCATCTTACTTTAGCTATTTTTCATTAGAGTCTTGTGCTTTTTGCCCATGCCAGCCTCAAACAATCCTCCTACTCTGCCACCCACATATCTGAGATTACACATATGTACCACCACATCTAGCTTGTTTTTATTAAGAGTCTCATTAATTATTTTGCCTGGGCTGGCCTCAAACACTGATCCTCCCAACTCTGCCTCTGTGTAGCTAGGTTTACAGGTGTGAACCACTGCATTCAGCTTAGAAACATCTTTGAAATTGAATTCTAAATTAGCCTTGATGGATCATGCCTATAATCTCAGCACTTGGGAGGTTGAGGCTGGAGGACCTTGAGATCAAGGTCAGCCTGGGCTATATGTGAGTCCCTGTCTCAAAAACAAAACAAAAATGAAACAACCCAAACAACTAAACAAACAAGAAAAGATAACGAATCCTACCACCCCTACCTTACACTTGTTTATACTTTAACATATTAAAAAGTCATACTAGAATATCCACGGTCTATCATAAGGTGAGCATTCAATGTTTATTGCTGAATTCAAACAATTTTTCATCTGCCATCAAATTATTTTCATTTTCTATGCTTCCTCTATTTCCTTTCAATACAAATGTGTACTTTCACACTGCTATTACCATATTAGTGTGTTTCCTGGTTTTCCTTTGGAACACTTTTTGATACTTGCAACCTAGTCCCTGCCATTTTTAATGACCATGTTATATTCCATCAATGTGTTATATTGTGAATTACTCAAGCATTCTTCTTTTGGGGCCTTTGATTCCCTCAAAGTAACACTGCTGCATAAATTGAGGTGTATGGTAGTATGGGAAGTCTCCTTTCAACAGAACCGAAGTTACATTCTGACCAGAGCTGACTAAAACTGCACATGGTCTGCAATGAGCAGTCCTAATTCCAACTCTTTATCATGTTAGTTTATTAGACCAAACCATAGGCTGCTATCAGAAAGCTCTAAATCACTTTACAAATTATTTATGAAAGAATGACTTCAACTACTGACCCAGTGTGTCCCAGCCTCAGGACAAGGCACTGATGGGGGGACGAAGGGGAAAGGTGAAAGTGGCAGCTGGAAGGAAGCTGGGGAAACTTTAACAAGGGCTGGCCAGTGCCTGTTTTCTTCCTCCAGTCACGGGAGAAAGCCTCCAGCAGTGTGTAAGCTGATGGTTTTCCCTGTCCAGTGCTGTGAAGGTGATTTACATGCTGCTGGAAGAGAGTGAACCTTTCTTCATTTTCCTTTTTTAAGCACCTTTTCCTCCTTATACAAATGAACTACTCCTGGAACATAACTTAGGACATATGGGAAAGTATAACAAAAGCAAAAGCCACCTGTAGGCCTGTGAGCCAGGGATGGCCACGGTGAAAACTACATTTGCCATCTGGCTCTCCGTTGTGGACACGCCCATCAATATTCCTAATTGAGACTAGAACATACACTCTTTTCCACCCTCTAAACCTGCTGTTATAGTGCGACCCTTTTAAGATGTTTTAAATATCAGCAAAATAGTTCATTGTTCAAATCAATAAACAATAATGTACTTGTTTCTCAACAGGTAACATTCAGGTTGCTTCCAAATTTTCACTCTAAGAAACAACAATGCAAAAGTCTTTGAACCGTTCTGAGAAAACTCTTCAGCACAGGCTTTTACAAGCAGAACTGCTGGCTCAAGGGTCCGGGTGATTCGGGGCTGACAGACACTTCCAAGATGTACCCCTGGAGACTTGCACCCAACCCAGCTGTGCATGAGAGCAGTAAAGGTCCTGACTTCCTCACGGGATACAGATACTATTGTTTTTAACTGTACAGGAAAAATGGTATTAGCTGAAATTGTATTTCGTTGATCATTAGAGATGTTGAACTTTTAAATTTTGTTTTCTGGCTGTGCATTCAATAAACTGTTCAGTGAGTCTTTTATTTTATTGCTCTTTTTCCTATTAGAACAAGGAATTTTTTCCCTGATTGTTTGAGCTATTAAAATATAACTTTGTAGAAAAAAAAAACCCCAAATTAAAATGTGTATGCAATTTAAATTCCAGCTATTTGGGAGATAGAGACAGGAGGATTGCAGTTGGAAACCAGCCCTGGCTAAAGTTAGTGAGACTCTATCTCAAAAATGAGTTGGGCATGTGGCACATACCTATAATGTGGAGATAGATTTGTGGGTTGAGGTTGGCTCAGGCAAAGTTAGTGAGACCCCATCTGAAAACAAACAAACAAAAAACCCCCCACAAAAAAACACAAACTAAAAGTGAAAGGATTAGGGACATGGCTCAAGTGGTAGAGCACTTGTCTAGAAGCTCTGAGCTTAACTCCCACTACTGGAAAAAAAAAAAAAGAAATGTATATACAGTTTTAATGCAACATTGCAAAAGTAAAATGATGTGCATGGAAACAAGAATAGATGAAATACTCTGAAATATTAACCCTGTGCTGTGGGTTAGGTGGTAGGAGTATGGGTACTTGCTGAATTTTCTAAAAGTGTAATTAAAAAGGTAGCAATAAATGAAAGGTGGACCATTGTCCATGTGAGCTCTGTGAGGGACAATGCAGAAACACGGGGCAGAGAGCAGATATGTGGGAGACATAGGGAGGACTGTTCATTTTTTATTCAGTTTGCCATCACTCTCATCCAATGCTTTCCCTATATTTGCTCTTTTGTGGATGGAGATACCACCCAGAAATCCTTTTGCATTTGCTGCTCTGGGCAAACACTGGCAAGTGAAACCTGGAGCAGTGGGTGATGTGGACAGTTCTGCATAACCCATGGCTCCTTCTACCACCACTTGTGGCCTTGTTTCCCTGGTTATGTGTTGCAGGGCATTTTTACTTAAGGCCATGGACTGAAACACTACTTTTCACAACACATTTAGTCAAGGCCTAAGCACACACAAATTTTCTGTGTACAATCACTGCTGTTTCTAAGGATTTCATGGAGGCCCTAACAGCATTAGTGCTACACCAGAGTGCGCCAAAATCAAAGTTCCATTATGTATCAGGAAGGAAAAACTGCTGTTAACATACAACTGGTTGCAGCTGTTTCCATATTATGCTGGAGGATGAACTTCAGCTTTAGCAAGAGAGCCACTGTTCAGTTTAGGAAAACGCTTCCATGAAAATTTTTTTTTTATTATTATGAAAAGTAAGGCTGTCCAAGGATCTGAGCAGTTGAAACAAAGAAGTTATATTCTACATAACTGAGTACAAGGATAACATTGTAGGAGATTGTCATAAAGGAAACCCATTTGAGTGGAGTCATGCTAAAGAAATAGGAGTTTTAGGGAGCCCAAGCACTCAGGGGCTCCAGGAAATGTGAGTCTTTCCTCTAAAGAGAGGCTGTGCCCTGGACTTACACTAGCCACAGAGCAGGGATGGCTCTGTCTCCATGGTGACAAATCACTGACAAGCTGTCACAACTGCCATGCAGAAACTCAACTGTAAATAGATTCCTGTCCATTATTTCCAAACTTTTGAAAGCCACTGCACTGTTTAGGAGTCCCTAGGGGAAAGAGAGGGACTGAAGTGATCAGTGTTGTAGAGAAGTCAACAGCCTAGGGAGGGGTTGAAAAGCGGGGGTGATGGAAGAGGGAACAGACATAAGAATTTAGAGCTGGGGAGGCAGAGAACAAAAACAGCCCCAGGCAATGTGGGAAAACACTGGGAAGGAGGGTGTATTGTTGTTCTTTGGAGCTTAAAGGCCAGGGTGGAGGAGGCTGGTCACCCCATGGCACACTGTGATCACGGTGACATTCTGCATGTTGGCCCTAGTTTTAATGTCTTGCACAGATACAGTCTCCAGGAGACAGAGGGTACCACCCTTAAGAAGTATAGCTGAAGGAAACATTAGAAAGTAAGAGGCCTGCTTTGTCATCTGTTTTCTGGCCTTCAACAGAAGGTCAGTTGCAGCATGTCACCTCTTCACAAGCAAAAAATCTGTGAGGCTATTTCCTAAGGACAGGCCTCTGGCAGGATGTTCCTAGAGCTTAGCCTACTATTCCAACCACAAATCAATGTCTTTTAGATATTCCTTTTGATCCAAGGAGCGACACTTGTGGATGGAGACAAAGCTGCAGTGTAATTCACCGAGTTATCAAACAAACGGGCAGACAGCCCTGCATTTCATCATCTGGTAGAAGTTTCAGAGAAGTCCTTGAGAAATTCAAAGAGCTCATTCCAAAACTTTGGAGAATGAGGGCTGGAAATGGATTATTCTCTTTGTAACTTGCAGGCCTTATGGAGCACATGCCAGAGTCATTTCCTCTGGCTTATGCACCACTCAACTAAGTAGCTCCTTATTCCAGTCTCCAGAAGGATGAAGGAATAAGAGATGCTTGAAGTCCCAGAGGCCAATGAGAAAGAAAACTGATGTCCAAGCAGCCCCCAGATTGCGAAGGGTGACTCGCATGTGAAATGTGGTGAATCTTCTCTCAGATCTTACCTATGTAGAAGGAAGAGGTTAGCCGGGATGGTGGCTTAGGGTGCAGAACAGGTGGCATGGGTTATAAAAGTGTCTCTTCTCCATGTGAACCTGGCACCTCTGAGAGATGTCAAGGCCTGGTGGGCTGATCTTTGCTGGCAGGTACTCTCCTACAGGATGGGAGAGTCATCTTCCAAGGCGCCTGTCTCAGATTTCCTGCCTCCCTCCCATCCTTCTCTCCTCTCAAGTCTACAGAGGACAGTGACCTTTAAGAGATGATGGGAATGTTCTTTAAAACAGGTACATTGTTAGATCTATAAAAGTGGCTTTTAAGATTTTTTATTTTCTTTGCTACAAAGCAACTTACCAGCAATGAGATCTCCAGAAATCTGGGTTATTTGGGTGGGCATGGTAAAGAGCAGGGGATGTGCGAGGTCAGACACAGAGCATATTCAAGATCCTGGCTTCTCTGAGAAAAACACTGATGAACTTCTCAAACTTGCATCCCACTAATCTAAAATTGCATCTGTCACCTTCCTCTGGAAAATTCTCTGATGGATTCCCCTATTCCTACCTCTGCCCCTTGGGTTTTCCCCAAAGCTCAGCTCAAAACCTTGGAGATGTTAGTTCCTTGGTCCCCGTTGGCTACTTTTCTCTTGGTTTTATCATCCTGTTTTCCATATCCATCTGTTTCTTGCAATTCTCAAGGTCTCCATTTGAATCCATGGTCTCATTGTGGTTGCCTGGCTTACCTGGCTGCCTCTTTCAACCAGTGCCCATCTACTTTGTGTCTCCTTTGTGCCAGGCCTACAGCAGAATGCCTGCCCTTGGGAATTTTTCAACCAAGTGAGTGAAACAGTCATTTCAAGTAACTTCCAGACAAAACTAGAAGTGTGAGCAATGCCCACACCCTGTATTAGACACAAACTCATAGGAAAAGAACAGTGACACTAACTTCTTGCTCTGCTCCCCTTAAGTTGGCACCTACCATTCTCTGTCCCCACTAAAGCTGGGTTAGCTTCTCAAAGAAGCTTTGCGAGGCCACTGTACCTAAGAGGATCTACCCAGTATCTGCAGGACTTGCTCCCCCACAGGTGACTTTGTACTATGCTCCAGTACTTAGAAAGTATTTGGAATGTGGGACCTAAATACTCTTTTGTTGGAAGTCTGGCTAAGAGAATTTGATTGTGTTGGCTCACTGTCAAGTTTTTGACAGCTGTTGTGGAGGGCAAGGCAGAGGCAGGGAGGTTGTGCCCTGTAGGGGAGAAAGGTAGGAAAGGAGTGACAAGGAGATAAAAGAATGCTAAATACAAAGCTTACTTACTTACAGGTCTCTATGTACCAGGCCTTTAAAATTAAGGTTATTTTCATTTGCAGCATATAGAGCATGCTCATATAAAAAGAAAGCAAGACACATGGTTTAATAATTTGTTCTAATTCAAATTTGCATTAACCACCTTTAGTTATATACAAGTTCATCACCCTATGTTTGCTTAAAATTTAGGCTATTTTAAATGTTTTTTATGAAAAATATCATTTTGTGAAATTCATTGAGAAGAATCTTAGATGTGTGAGCACTTTAAATATATATACATATGCCTCTGAATTTGAGATTGATTTTTAAAATAATTCTTGCCAACAGTAATAACCATCTCTTGGTTGTTCCAGGAATGACTGTACCCTGTGGTTTTCTCAAATGGAATTTTCTATGTTCTAGGTAAATATTGAGACAACATTTAAGTAAGCTCAAGTCTGTCCATATTGACTACAGGAAGCAGCAAATATCGTGGGACAATCCCAGAGCGAGGAAGGCAGTCTTGTAGTAATAAGATGGGGCATACATTCAAGGTTGACTATAAGATTTTCTTTCCCCAATATGGAATAAAAGCACAGGCAAAGCCCTATTAACTTTGGGAGCATTTAATAGATAATTGAACAAAATAAAACTTTCACATTCAGAAATATGATTCCATATAGAATTTTTAAATTGCCTTGAGACTTTCCATTTCAAATCCTACTTGCAATCATTTAATATATTATCGCAAGGCAAATGGCATACACTACCTTAATGTGACATTGTGAATGTCCTTATGGCTAGCTCTGCTTTCTGCAACAGTCTTATTAGAATGTTATTGAGAATCAAAGAAGATCCCAAAGTAGGATACCACAAGCATGTGTAATAAAACATATTGTTAGTGTCATGATTTGACAATGGAAGAGTACAAAAACCTGAATTTCTGAATATGAACTCAGTGTAATATGTATACTGTATCTAGAGAATACAAAATGCAACAGAATGTAGGAGAGAAAGAAAAGAATTAAATAAATAAAATCACCAATAAAAGAAGGGACAGAAGGCCCTCATCCAGCTAATACCCTGAGGAAGCGAGTTTCTTTGATAACTGAACCTTTGTCTTTAGGTGCCTTTAAGAAAAGTTCCTTGCATAAAGCATGGGCTAGTTGAAATTAAAGCGGTCACAAAGTTGAGTTGAAATATGTTGATTGCTATTTTATTATTTTTTATATAAGCCTAACCAAATTTAACAGTGGTTGTCTTTATTTTAATTTATACTTTAAATGCCTCCTTCAGTGAAGAAAAAAGTGAAATTTCCCTTAGGTGGGAAAGAAAGAATGATTCTCACCAGAGGTTCAATGCAGCATATGCCACGATCACAATCAGGATGTTGTTCACTATGTGGAGGAGAGGCAATTCGGACAACATGTGCTGGAATGCAACAGGCAAAACAAAATGAAATCTAACGTCCTGCTGGAGATGTATGTCAATCAATGGAAAACAGTGTGCCTTTCATAGGTTACTTATGAATTAGTCCAGGTGCCTTTTATTTATCTCTGAACTTTTCATTCTATTTGGGTAAAGATCAGCTCTCTCAGGTACTTACACTGTTCTTCTAAATTGTTCTTTCAAAACGAAACATGAGAAGCTTAGACACAAGATTCTAAAGCAAAAGCATTATTATACAATTACTAGGTGATGCCTTATTACACTTTCTTTTTTTAAATTACACTTTCATATGATTTATCCTAATTTAACAGATTCTTTAACACTAAATTTAGTACACATAGAATAGTAAGTAACATTCTTCATGACTAAACAATTACTATACACAGTACTATAATGATATCAAAACACATGCATATAGATGTGTATGGTTTTCTCACCACAATGCTGGTAGGTTGTCACTGAAAAGGGGTATATTTTCCCTGTCTCCTAAAATTCTCTGCTACTCTGGAGAGATTCTTCTTTTGAACAGAGCCCACAGACTGATATATTTTTTATTGACTTGACAGATGAATATATGTAAGTTTATCAAATACCTTCTTTAGCAAATATTTACTGAGCATCTATGCTATGGCAGGCACTGTATATTCTAAATTTCTTTTCCCCAAAAAATGCAGATTAGAAAACTTTTTTCCCCTGAGCTGTGCATTGAGTCCAGAGCCTTGTCCATGCTAGGCATGTACTCTACCACAGAGCCATATACCTAATCTTAGAAAACATTAAAAAAATTTTTTTCCATAATTAATGGGAAATGTTAGGTAAAAAAGCACCAAGCATCAGAAATAAAAGGGAAGTGGCTCTGGTCCAGCTCTGCCACTAGCCACTCCTTGAGACTTTGGGTACTTCCCTTGCCTGTGTTGGTCTCAAGTTTTCATTTGCATAAAGAAGGAACTAGACCAGGCAATTTCTTTTTTAAAAAATCCCTCTGAGTACAAAATGCCACAGTTCCAAATATGGAAGTGTTTTATAACGTTGGAAACTGGCAAAAATAGTTCTCCCAGAAGAGCTGAACAATATCGATCTCATGTAGGTTATAGGCACTCCTATGTGAGAAGAAGATAAATATCACCTCCTGCCCACACTCACCCCCTTAAGAATCAGAGCCTAGGCAAAAAGAAATTAGACATTTACAGAATTGTTCCAAAAAAAAGAATGACCATAAGCATTTGCAAATGTAAAAGACAATTATCAAATTATTCCTCCTTATCACAGTTGTTGGGAAACAAAAAATCGCAATTTCAAATCTGTTGCTTCAGTGTGAGTCTGTACCTCCAACGGTTCAACTGTCAATTTCCTTTATAGTTGGCCAATTAGAACTCACATATGATCAGTATAATTTATCCTAATATTTCCACTAAATACATCCTTTACAGGAAGTTACAACTATATGAGAATATCTAGAAATGAAAGTTGGTTATTTGGGCTGTTACCAATATTAGGTTTAGAGGAAAAGAAAATAAATGGTTGTGATTGTATCAAGATGTAACAATTTTTCTGATTTGTGACATCTGTTTTCCTATTTCTTTTTTTGGACAAGAATGCACCAACTGAAAATAGTCATTTTAAAACTGACAAAAAAAAAAAAAAGAGGACATTTCTTGAGGGTGAATGGTTTTTAAGAGAGTGTTTCAATATAGCAGATGCCAAACCTTGGCCTCACTTCAACATTTTGGTCAGTATTGGTTCAGCTGAAAAACTATATAATTCAAAGAGATGACTTAAAGTTAAATAGATAAAATAATTAAAAGAAGACCATAATCTTACCATTCAGAGATGAGCAAATTAACATCTTGTTGTATGTAACCTTCTAATTTCTTGGGATGACATATGTATCAATATATAGAATATCTATATTTGCATCTAAAATCCACCCCATCACCCAGACATACCCAAGTGTTCAAAGTACTGGGGAGATAATCATGTTGACATGCCTGTGTATGTATGTCGGTGCACTAAGTCACCTATTTGGGAAGCTCTGCCCTATACTGCTTATAAACAAGCATCAACAGAATGGCAACAAAACAGCTTCACTTTTTGGAAAGTCCTCATATTTCTTCTGCCTGCCCTTCCCTCCCACAGAGCTGGCACAAGCTCAACTAGCATAAGTATAGCTGAATTTTTCACAAATGCCAGGCAGGGAGCATAGAATTTTTTGCTGCCCAAATCCCATTGAAAAAAAAGAAAGCCATTGTAATTGCAGTCTTGCTAACACAGATCACCTCTTGCTTCCCCAGACACTTGCACTGTGATGAACAGGCCCAAACATGTGGCCTTGTTACTATGGTGCTGTGGGAAGGAGATGAAAGAATGTTGTCCTGACCAAGCCTTTTGATGGCAGAAATTGGGAAGTAGGGGTTGGAGGTAGAACCAGTTCATTTCTGCTTCATAGTCACAAGGGATCCTCCCCACAAGTACCAGGCATCATGAACCCAGCAAAAGGAGATGTGGCTTCTGCCCTCATGGTGCAAACTTGTTTGGAAACTGACACACACACGATTCTAATCAACCTGGACAGTTCAGGGTGCATCTTTAATATGTTTGTATTTGCTCAAGTTCCTTTGGGATGTATTCAGTCAGTTGTCTCCTGGGTAGAAAGCATAGTTTGGGACATGGGAAGATGCAAAGAGGTGGGACACTTGGTTGGTAGACTGACTTGATATTAAGTTGCAAAACATAGATGAGGTAAAGTTCCTTCAGTTACAGGCTCCATAGGTGTGGTTATATTAATTAATCACACCTTTCCTTGATAAATGGCCAGGAATTCTGTGTCACAGCAAGAGCACCCACAGGGACACGTTAATTGCAGTGGCCTACCTCATTCCATTACTATCACTACAGAAAGGTGTTCTTGCTCCAAAGGCAAAATATGGTGTCTCCAAACTCCAGGGCAAGACCTGAGAGGAACATATGTCACTGGAGGCAACCAAAGTTAGCTTTCATCATGAATCACTGTGGCCTCATTCTAACAGGTCAAGTTGAAGCCAACCCTGGATCACACTGAGCAGTGACTCAGCTAAGTAAAACTCAAGATGCTATTTTTAAGGTGGGTACAGGGGTGTTGCAGGAGGGAAGGGGGTAGTGAGAAGCTTAATTATTCCTCAATTTTCATAGCTTCAGCAACTCTTTGTTTTGAGACCCGAATTCTAGAAAAGTTAACTTCCTGAAATTACACAGTCCGTACAGTTCAGTTTTTCTATCGGATCTTGCCCATTGAAATCACAAACCATTTCTACAATCAAATTTGTTTGAGTAAAATGGAAAAGGGGCATTTTTAGAAGAAGCAGGTGTGGTTTAGAGAGTCAGAAGGCACTGTCAGGGTAAACTGTGGGCCCACAGGACTGAATGGCCAGGATGTGACCAGCGTATGTTGAGGAGGGGTAGCTGCCCTAGATAGTGTCTCAGGTGGCCTCTGGGCACAGGGATGCCTACCCTGCAACTGTGCACTTTGGATTGGGTGAAGGAAATTATTGAACCTGCTGTGTATTCTACAGACTCCAATGCTGTCTTCTTTTTTTCCTCGCCCCCCCCTCCCCCACTGAAGAGGACTTGCTGTTTCCCAACTCCACTTTCTTATTAGCTACAGACCGATTCCTAAGTTCATTTACTTCTCCTCCTTCAAACTACCTTCTCTTGAGCAAGTATAACAGTGCACCTATTTCCAGAGCAAAAACACCATTTCTTTGTGGAAAAGTAGGGAAATGCTTTCCTTCAATCCACATTCCTGATGATGATTCAAAATTTGTTTCTTCTCCTGGTATGGCCCCTGCCTTCACAGAAACAGTCTATTTGCAGTGACTCCTGGCTTTTGCTCTTGGACAAACAATGACAGCTCAGAAGTCACCATTGTACAAAGCACTATAATTTCTCCCATGGGTGCCCCTGCAGTGTTTCTGGTAGAGTAAGCCATCTAACTCAGAAACACTCTTTCTAAAAAGCTATCCTAAAGAGCATTTACTCTGCAGAAACATTTAAAAAAGACTGCACACGCATCTGGTTCTTTGAGGAAGTCCTTTTACCTTTGCTTCAGAGCAAACCCTCTTCCAAACTGGAAGGCCTAGAAAAAATAACATTCAAATTGGCACTGTGATGTTGAGAGGAAGTGGGGAAGGTGCTACAATCTGCTGAGAAATCATTCACATCACCATGAAGGGTTCTTTCTGTGATTTCAGGAGGTTCCAACAGAAACAGAGGAGAGAGCTGAGCAGAGCCCCTGTCCGATGCTGAAATTTCCTCTTGCCATAACTCATTAAGCTGATATCTCAACAACTCATTAGCCAACCATGTTCAGAAAACACATCCAACTCTGGGGGCAGGAAGGACGGAGATAGAGTGGGAGTAACTCTTGCGTCATGTTCTGTAAACTCGACCATGGAGCCTCATTTTTCTTTCTGAGGAACTCATGGATGCTGAAACTTCCTCCTCCTCAGCTGTTAGCCAGCAACAGGCTCTAAATTAGTTAAACTTAACTATAATAAACACGCTGCAAATGAATTATATTTAACTCTAACAGTCACCTCAGGGTTTGTCTTGAGATGGAATAATTTTAGCTTATGCTACCCTAAGTCCTCTACCTAAGGCAGAGAGTAATTACCTAAGGATTTACCATAATGAGTTCGCTGACACTCATTATTTATTATGGTGTAGGAACACTCCAATATTTTATATAGTCAGGCACAGACTACAGTCTTCCAAATATGTAGTCTTGGGAAGGCATAATAAGGACATGAAAAATCAAATGTTCCAGGTACATTCCAGGTATGAATTCAGTAAAGCTGCCTGACTACGTCTTAAGTAACAATTATGAAGGTTCCCAGTTGAAGCTTTATACCATGAGTAGAAAAGGGTCTACTGAAAAAATGGATTTGTAAATCAGATAATAAGGTTTTGAAAGAAAAGGCCAAATGGAAACACAAAGTGTATTCATTAAGAAAAGAAAGGAATCAGGCTTTAGTACTGTGAGTGCTAATGAGGAATCATATTTATCAATCCATGAAAGCAGGATCTTCATAGCTAGGGGAACAGTTTCTTCATTTGGCTAGGGGAACAGTTTCTGTTTCTGAAAAGTAATAACAACTTGTCCAACATGCCATTTCTTATAAAATATTATGATTCTACATTTCATTTATTCTGAATAATCTCCCCATTAAAAATTCTTGTTTACCCAGTCATCCCTTACACATTTGTGTATCAGTTGGCGGCCATGTACTATAAGTATAAAGACCAGTAAGTCATGCTCTCTGCTCTCTGGAAGCTAAAACTTTAGAAGGGGACGTGGCCTTGTGAATAAGTGATTTCCTCAAGTATAATATCAGCAACGAATCCTAGGGTATATTGCTTGCTGTGTATAAATTAATTGGTTGGGACTGAATTGTGGGGGGTGAAAAAATCCAAGTATAACTTGGCCTTGGCCAATGACAAACTACCTATGGCCAGCCCCAACCGCTGAAAGCCTTTTGTGTACTTGTGCATTTTAGGCATAATCATGCTTGGGTGCATATACCATTAACATGTTGCATTTAATTTACTTATCTCTGTTTATATCTTGTCTCATTCTACAATGGATTTAAAGAGGCTTACAAAAGAAAATATATGTTTGAGCATGAACAAAGAATCAACAGAAGGGGAGTGGTACTGACACTTCTCTGAAACCAGGCTCACTTTTGCACACTTCTTCTCCTTTCCCTTTCAAAGGTCATTAGCAGCAGATACCTTAAAAGCAACTGAGGCCAATAGGAAAAGGGGAACAGGTACTAGAGAAAAGGTTAGATCAAAAAGAACTAACCTAGAAGGTAACACACGCACAGGAAATCAATGTTCTATGGGCTTGTCTTGCTCTGACATTCTATGACTCTATGAATTTAGCTGCTAGCTCTACATTTGGTATTTGATAGTTTTTTTAAGGGGGCTATTTTTAATGTCAAATGACACTTCCTTTTCTTTTCCAAATTGTGTTGGATACAATCTTCATCACACTTTAATTATTTTTGTTTCTTTGTCTTTCTAGCACTGTATATGTCTGCTACATTGCAAGCCTATCATATACTAAATATTAATTAAATTGCTCTCTCTCCTTGCAACTGGCCAGTTTCCTGAAGCTCCATATACTGTAGAGGAAAGGATTCAATATTGTTCTGATACAATCAGGCTGATTGCTCTCCTGATGTGAATTCATGGGTATATCTAGGTGGTGCCTCTTTAACACAAAGCACATTTGAGGACCTGCAGTGGCCATTAACCAGCAAGTGTTTGCTAAGCAGTTATGTACCTTACTTTGTATAAATAGTAAAGCAAGTAAATAAACAAACAAAAATAGATGATTTTTCATTGAGTTCCTTTTCAGTAAGAGATAAGTGTTCTAAGTTAAGGCAGTTATTCGATTCTTTTTTGTTCAACCCACCATATCTAGCATAGCACATCTCATGTAGGAAGAACCCCACATTGTACTGCATGGTGAGTTGAATGCAATAAATGAAACACCATAGCTCTTTCAAGTACAGCATGCTAGACCTTCTGTGGCCATGAACCCTCCTTTGCTCCTTCCAGATCCTATCATGGGGCATGATGCACCTCCCGGGTTTCTTCAATGCCAATGCCTCTGTGATTATAGCCACCTCCTCTCCAAATCCCTCAAGACATTTAGCCATATCACCAGTTCCTCCTACTCAAGGAAGAGCAGAATTACCAGAGAAAGGAAACAGGAAGCACTCATCTGCTGCCATGTTGCCATCCAGTGGCTGAATAGTGACTGGCTTTTCACTTACCCATTTGAGTTCTGCCAGAATCATTTTGTGAAAGAATTAAAAAAGATAATACTACAGTTAAACTTCAAAGGAAACACATAAAAGAAAGAAACACAATTTCTATTATCTTTCCAAATGGCTAACACATTTTGTTTTGTTTTTTTTTTTCATTTTTCTTTTATTATTCATATGTGCATACAAGGCTTGGTTTATTTCTCCCCCCTGCCCCCACCCCCTCCCTTACCACCCACTCCACCCCCTCCCGCTCCCCCCCTCAATACCCAGCAGAAACTATTTTGCCCTTATCTCTAATTTTGCTGTAGAGAGAGTATAAGCAATAATAGGAAGGAACAAGGGGTTTTGCTGGTTGAGATAAGGATAGCTATACAGGGCATTGACTCACATTGATTTCCTGTGCGTGGGTGTTACCTTCTAGGTTAATTCTTTTTGATCTAACCTTTTCTCTAGTTCCTGGTCCCCTTTTCCTATTGGCCTCAGTTGCTTTAAGGTATCTGCTTTAGTTTCTCTGCATTAAGGGCAACAAATGCTAGCTAGTTTTTTAGGTGTCTTACCTATCCTCACCCCTCCCTTGTGTGCTCTCGCTTTTATCATGTGCTCAAAGTCCAATCCCCTTGTTGTGTTTGCCCTTGATCTAATGTCCACATATGAGGGAGAACATACGATTTTTGGTCTTTTGAGCCAGGCTAACCTCACTCAGAATGATGTTCTCCAATTCCATCCATTCAGCAGCGAATGATAACATTTCGTTCTTCTTCATGACTGCATAAAATTCCATTGTGTATAGATACCACATTTTCTTAATCCATTCGTCAGTGCTGGGGCATCTTGGCTGTTTCCATAACTTGGCTATTGTGAATAGTGCCACAATAAACATGGATGTGCAGGTGCCTCTGGAGTAACAGTCTTTTGGGTATATCCCAAAGAGTGGTATTGCTGGATCAAATGGTAGATCGATGTCCAGATTTTTAAGTAGCCTCCAAATTTTTTTCCAGAGTGGTTGTACTAGTCTACATTCCCACCAACAGTGTAAGAGGGTTCCTTTTTCCCCCGCATCCTCGCCAACACCTGTTGTTGGTGGTGTTGCTGATGATGGCTATTCTAACAGGGGTGAGGTGGAATCTTAGTGTGGTTTTAATTTGCATTTCCTTTATTGCTAGAGATGGTGAGCATTTTTTCATGTGTTTTCTGTCCATTTGAATTTCTTCTTTTGAGAAAGTTCTGTTTAGTTCACTTGCCCATTTCTTTATTGGTTCATTAGTTTTGGGAGAATTTAGTTTTTTAAGTTCCCTGTATATTCTGGTTATCAGTCCTTTGTCTGATGTATAATTGGCAAATATTTTCTCCCACTCTGTGGGTGTTCTCTTCAGTTTAGAGACCATTTCTTTTGATGAACAGAAGCTTTTTAGTTTTATGAGGTCCCATTTATCTATGCTATCTCTTAGTTGCTGTGCTGCTGGGGTTTCATTGAGAAAGTTCTTACCTATACCTACTAACTCCAGAGTATTTCCTACTCTTTCTTGTATCAACTTAAGAGTTTGGGGTCTGATATTAAGATCCTTGATCCATTTTGAGTTAATCTTGGTATAGGGTGATATACATGGATCTAGTTTCAGTTTTTTACAGACTGCTAACCAGTTTTCCCAGCAGTTTTTGTTGAAGAGGCTGCTATTTCTCCATCGTATATTTTTAGCTCCTTTGTCAAAGATAAGTTGCTCATAGTTGTGTGGCTTCATATCTGGATCCTCTATTCTGTTCCACTGGTCTTCATGTCTGTTTTTGTGCCAGTACCATGCTGTTTTTATTGTTATTGCTTTGTAATAGAGTTTGAAGTCAGGTATTGTGATACCTCCTGCATTGTTCTTTTGACTGAGTATTGCCTTGGCTATTCGTGGCCTCTTGTGTTTCCATATAAATTTAACAGTAGATTTTTCAATCTCTTTAATGAATGTCATTGGAATTTTGATGGGAATTGCATTAAACATGTAGATTACTTTGGGGAGTATCAACATTTTTACTATGTTGATTCTACCAATCCATGAGCATGGGAGATCTCTCCACTTTCTATAGTCTTCCTCAATCTCTTTCTTCAGAAGTGTATAGTTTTCCTTGTAGAGGTCTTTCACATCTTTTGTTAGGTTTACACCTAGGTATTTGATTTTGTTTGAGGCTATTGTAAATGGAATTATTTTCATACATTCTTTTTCCGTTTGCTCATTGTTAGTGTATAGAAATGCTAATGATTTTTCTATGTTGATTTTATATCCTGCTACTTTGCTATAGCTATTGATGATGTCTAGAAGCTTCTGAGTAGAGTTTTTTGGGTCTTTAAGGTATAGGATCATGTCGTCTGCAAATAGGGATATTTTGACAGTTTCTTTACCTATTTGTATTCCTTTTATTCCTTCTTCTTGCCTAATTGCTCTGGCTAGGAATTCCAGTACTATGTTGAATAGGAGTGGAGATAGTGGGCATCCTTGTCTGGTTCCTGATTTTAGAGGGAATGGTTTTAATTTTTCTCCGTTAAGTATAATGCTGGCTGTAGGTTTGTCATATATAGCTTTTATAATGTTGAGGAACTTTCCTTCTATTCCTAGTTTTCTTAGAGCTTTTATCATGAAATGATGTTGGATCTTATCAAAGGCTTTTTCTGCATCTATTGAGATGATCAAGTGGTTTTTGTCTTTGCTTCTGTTAATGTGGTTTATTACGTTTATTGATTTTCGTATGTTGAACCACCCCTGCATCCCTGGGATGAAGCCTACCTGGTCGTGGTGAATAATCTTTTTGATGTGTTGCTGAATTCGATTTGCCATTATTTTGTTGAGGATTTTTGCATCAATGTTCATTAAGGAGATTGGCCTATAGTTCTCCTTTTTGGAGGTGTCTTTGCCTGGTTTTGGGATAAGTGTAATACTGGCTTCATAAAATGTGTTTGGCAGTTTTCCTTCCCTTTCTATTTCATGGAACAGTTTAAGGAGGGTTGGTATCAGTTCTTCTTTAAAGGTCTGATAGAATTCAGCAGAGAATCCATCAGGTCCTGGACTTTTCTTTTTGGGGAGACTCTTGATTGCTGCTTCAATTTCATTTTGTGTTATAGGTCTATTCAGGTGATTAATTTCCTCTTGGTTCAGTTTTGGATGATCATATGTATCTAGAAATCTGTCCATTTCTTTTAGATTTTCAAATTTATTTGAATATAGGTTCTCAAAGTAGTCTCTGATGATTTCCTGGACTTCCATGGTGTTTGTTGTTATCTCCCCTTTTGCATTCCTGATTCTACTAATTTGGGTTTTTTCTCTCCTCATTTTAGTCAGGTTTGCCAGGGGTCTATCGATCTTGTTTATTTTTTCAAAGAACCAACTTTTTGTTTCATTAATTCTTTGTATGGTTTTTTTGGTTTCTATTTCGTTGATTTCAGCTCTTATTTTTATTATTTCTCTCCTTCTATTTGTTTTGGGAGTTGCTTGTTCTTGTTTTTCTAGGAGTTTGAGATGTATCATTAGGTCATTGATTTGGGATCTTTCAATCTTTTTAATATATGCACTCATGGCTATAAACTTTCCTCTCAAGACTGCCTTAGCTGTGTCCCATAGGTTCCGGTAGGTTGTGCTTTCATTTTCATTGACTTCTAGGAACTTTTTAATTTCCTCTTTTATTGCATCGATGACCCATTCTTCATTAAGTAATGAGTTATTTAGTTTCCAGCTGTTTGCATGTTTTTTGTCTTTACTTTTGTTGTTGAGTTCTACTTTTACTGCATTGTGGTCAGATAGTATGCATGGTATTATTTCTATTTTCTTATATTTGCTGAGGCTTGCTTTGTGCCCTAGGATATGATCTATTTTGGAGAAGGTTCCATGGGCTGCTGAGAAGAATGTATATTGTGTAGAGGTTGGATGAAATGTTCTGTAGACATCTACTAGGTCCACTTGATCTATTGCATATTTCAGATCTTGGATTTCTTTATTGAGTTTTTGTTTGGATGACCTATCTATTGATGATAATGGAGTGTTAAAGTCTCCCACAACCACTGTGTTGGTGTTTATATATGCTTTTAGGTCTTTCAGGGTATGTTTGATGAAATTGGGTGCGTTGACATTGGGTGCGTACAGATTGATGATTATTATTTCCTTTTGGTCTATTTCCCCTTTTATTAGTATGGAATGTCCTTCTTTGTCTCGTTTGATCAATGTAGGTTTGAAGTCTACTTTGTCAGAGATAAGTATTGCTACTCCTGTCTGTTTTCGGGGGCCATTGGCTTGGTAAATCTTCTTCCATCCTTTCATCCTAAGCATATGCTTATTTCTGTCGGTGAGATGAGTCTCCTGTAAGCACCAAATTGTTGGATCTTCTTTTTTAATCCATTTTGTCAAACGGTGTCTTTTGATGGTTGAATTAAGTCCATTAACATTAAGTGTTAGTACTGATAGGTATGTGGTGATTCCTGCCATTTAGTTATCTTAGTTGTTTGAAGGTTTGATTGTGTGTACCTAACTTGATGTTACTCTCTACTGTCTTGCTTTTTCTTATCCTGTGGTTTGGTGCTGCCTGCCTTTTCATGGTTAAGTTGGGTGTCACTTTCTGTGTGCAGGATCCCTTGCAGAATCTTTTGTAATGGTGGCTTTGTGGTCACATATTGTTTTAGTTTCTGCTTATCATGGAAGACTTTTATTGCTCCATCTATTTTGAATGATAGCTTTGCTGGGTAGAGTATCCTGGGGTTGAAGTTATTTTCATTCAGTGCCCGGAAGATCTCACCCCACGCTCTTCTTGCTTTTAATGTTTCTGTTGAGAAGTCTGCTGTGATTTTGATGGGTTTACCTTTGTATGTTACTTGTTTTTTCTCTCTTGCAGCCTTCAATATTCTTTCCTTAGTTTCTGAACTTGTTGTTTTAATGATGATATGTCGTGGAGTAGTTCTATTTTGATCTGGTCTGTTTGGTGTCCTGGAGGCCTCTTGCATTTGTATGGGAATATCTTTCTCTAGATTTGGGAAATTTTCCGTTATTATTTTGTTGAATATATTATGCATTCCCTTCGCTTGCACCTCTTCTCCTTCTTCGATGCCCATGATTCTCAAGTTTGGTCTTTTGATGGAGTCGGTGAGTTCTTGCATTTTCTTTTCACAGGTCTTGAGTTGTTTAATTAATAGTTCTTCGGTTTTTCCTTTAATTACCATTTCATCTTCAAGTTCTGAGATTCTGTCTTCTGTTTGTTCTATTCTGCTGGATTGGCCTTCCGTTTTGTTTTGCAGTTCTGTTTCGTTCTTTTTTCTGAGGTTTTCCATATCCTGGCAGTTTCTTCTTTATTGTTGTCTATTTTTGTCCTGAGTTCATTTATCCATTTATTCATTGTGTTCTCTCTTTCACTTTGGTGTTTATACAGTGCTTCTATGGTTTCCTTTATTTCTTCTTTTGCTTTTTCAAATTCTCTATTTTTATTGTCTTGGAATTTCTTGAGTGTCTCCTGTACATTTTGGTTGACCCTATCCAGTATCATCTCTATAAAATTCTCATTGAGTACTTGTAGTATGTCTTCTTTTAAATTATTCTTGTAGGCTTCATTGGGTCCTTTGGCATAGTTTATCTTCATTTTGTTGGAGTCTGGCTCTGAGTTTCTGTTCTCTTCATTCCCCTCTGGTTCCTGTACTAATTTTTTGCTGTGGGGAAACTGGTTTCCTTGTTTTTTCTGTCTTCCTGTCATTGTCCTTGGTGTTGTTACTGTCCCTGTACTGTGTGTAATTAAGTATTTTCTAGCTTGTAATAATAACAATGGTAATATTGAGAATGGAAGAGTGAGCTGAGATGGAAAGCAAGAAGTTAAAGAAAAGGGGAAAACAAATATACAGACAAGAGGGAGAAAGCAGAACAAGGTATCAGACAAGAGAGTTTTAAAGGTATAAACAGGGAGTGTTAGTGTACTAATCGACAGTAAGCTGAACAGACAATAGAGTGACAGAGAGAGGATTGAAAATCAAAGATAAAAAAAATAAAAAATAAGTATATGAAAGTAATATCTATTTATAAAAATGAATTAAAATAAAATGGAAAATAGAAAATTAAAAAAAAAACAAAAAAACAAAAAAACAAAAAACTTCCAAGTTTATATGCCATGCAATTTCAGTCTTAATAATTTGGATGTCCGTCTCAATCTCCAGTCCTGGAGTTGGTGCCTCAGATGTTGTTCTGTAGTTGTCTCATCAAAGGGGATGCATAAAGTAGAACAAAACTACACTCACACACACACAGAAGATAAAAAAAAAAAAAGCCCCACCAAGTGCCCCCAGTTCAAATGCAATACAGTTTCAGTAAGTTTTTCGGCTTGCAGGTGTAATTCGGTTGTTCTCTCATCAAAGGTAGGGAGAAAAAGAAAAAAAAGCGTCTGGAGGCAGTTCTGAGAGTGGTATCTGCAACTGTGTCTTGCCTGCCTGCTGCTCTCAGCCTGTAGCTGGCGGCGTTATTTATGCAGATCTCTGGGGTGAGCTAGCACTCACCTGGTCCCACAGGCTTTGTTTGCTCAGAGTTCTCCTGTGTGGCGGCCTCTGCCACAGGCTTTCCCCTTTCCAAGCACTGGGAAAGGTGACACTGCCCCGTGTTGTCAGGCCTGCGTGTTTATTTACAGCTCACGTGGGAAGTGGGTCTTCCCTCCTCTCACAAGCGTCCCCGCTCCTCCTGGTTGCTGGGCGCGCGCCCCGCTCCCGCCAGAGCCTCTTCCGGCCCGCCCGGCTCGTTTATTTACAGTCCCAGGAAGGATTCCCTTCCCCCAATCTTCAGCGCTCAGGGCGCCCCACCCTCTTTCCAGCGTGTCTTAACTGTTCTTATTGTTTAGTACTCAGTTTCTCTTTTTTTCCCGGGTGGAGGTCAGTCTGTCCAGGGGGCTATGCTGCTCTGGCCCAGGCTTGTCTTTGGTACCGCGAAGCTCACCTGGTCCGCGTCTTCCCACGCCGTATGGGCGCCGGCCACTGGTGGCCCCGGGGGCCCTCCTCGTTTCTCCGTTTAACGTGAAGTGGAGATTCTCTGCGCAGGCTGGAGATGTGGAGGAGTCAAAGTTATGCCTTTTCTCGGTGATTATGCCTGCAAAGTGTGTCTCCAGCGTCTCTCCAAGATTTCACTATGGGAGGGTCGCTTTCTGCTTCCTACCTCTAGCCGACATCTTGGAATTCTTTGGCTAACACATTTTGGCCCCTTAGGTTTGCAAAAACTTTTTACCATGTACTTTTCTCTTCTGGGTCACTAATGTGGCTGCCCTAAGCAATGTTATTGTAGCTCAGTCTTGCCATGTGAGGGGAAAGAGTGTTAAGGAATCACAAGCTTACTGCCTTCTCATAAGCAGACAGAATACATGTCACCCACATATACCCACACCTCTGTATCTCGACAGTCTCCTCCAAAACCACCCGGGAGGATGTGAGCACTGAATCTCAATTCTTTCATTTTGAAGACAGCTGCATCGTGGCCCCCACATGTCTACTGGCCAGCATTCTCATAGCTGTGCCCCATGAGCTCAAGCACTGCAATGGGCTGAGAGCCCGGCAGCTCCAGAGATGGTCAAAGAGTGTTCTCCCATGTATCTACCATGCTACATCTCCCTCTCTGCCATTTGTTAAATGAGGGTCCAGATGACAGACCCAAAGTGTGTGTGTGTGTGTGTGTGTGTGGGGTCGTGGGGAGGTGGGCTGTAGTCTCCAAGGGAATCCTGGCCAGCTGAGTTTTGGGTGGGAATCAGCCTCTGAGTGACCACTTGGTTTTGTTTAAGCACATTCAGTGATGGGACCTGCTCCCTCATACTTAAACCCCTTGCATAGAAAGCTTTCTCTGGAGATGAAAGCAATCTTCTATCCTTTCACTCTTGCTGGTCCTTGTTCTGGCTCTGAAGCAACAAGAAGACAGACCTGTCTCTTTAACACTAAACAAAACATGCAAAATCCAGCACTATGGTGTAATGAGGACACAGAAAACTAAGGATGGCTGGACCAAGTTAATAAGGACAAAGAATCTTTGTGACTCTTAAAGAGGTGAGGAGACCCTTCTAACTCCTTCTTTGTCCAAGTTCTCTGGGGCTTCCGGATGGTAGACCCTGGGAATCCCCAGGGATAACAGTTACAAAACTCCTCAGGATCCTAAGGGCCTTCTCTGAGGAAGCATGAGTTGGTGCTGACAGCACACAGTGGCTTGAGAAGAGGGTTCCACCCTCCACAGCAGGTTCTACTAAGAAACAGACAAACCTGAGACCAAACATAAAACATCATCCACTTAGTCAAAGGACTTACTTTGTGCTATTGAGAAGATGCGTTTTATGAACCAATTATTCATTTAAAACAGAGTGGAGGACATCAGGGGAGTCAACCTTGGGATCTAAAGCAAGGAAACCAGCGGTACAAGTCATATGGGATGTGTGTAGACTTTCCAGGCTCGCAGCAGCTTCATGGTGGGGATGGAAGGCCTTTGTTCCCAGGCTCTGACCCTTGGACCCAGAGTCTCAGTGCAGCATTACCTGTATGGAGGACATTTTGTCCATGGGACTGGGGGAGGGTCCACCTGACTCTCAGGCACTCAGATCGTTTTTGACTTTCCGACCCTTTTTCTGCTCTCAGGCACAGGGGAGCTCCTATTTCCAGCATAAAATTAGCATAGAGATGAAACCATTTCAGGGAAATTAAAGTGAATTGACACAGGAGACATTAAGTTTTCCATTTCTAAAATGAAAAAGTTTGTCTTTTTTTCCCAGAACCCCAAAGCTGCCACTTAATTTGTGTTCAGATTGTTTCCACGGCCAAGCTGCCAAGAGTAGGGGGCACAGGGGGACTTGGAGGAGCTGGGGGTGCTGAGGAGGCCTGGGGGCTGGGGAGGGTTGAGAAGGATGATGGGGGCTGAAAGGAGCAGAGGAGGGGAGAGAGGGGATAAGGGGAGCAAAAATGGATAAGGAGGACTGAGAGAAAGTTGAAGGGAGCTGAGGAGGTCTGCAGGGGGCTAAAGAGGGTGTTGAGGAGAGCGGAGAGAAGCTGAGGGGGACTGAGGAGGGCTGAAGAGGGCTGAGGAGGGTTGGAAGGGCAGATGAGGGCTCAAGAGGGTTGCAGAGAGCTGAGAGAGGCTGGGTTGAGGGATTTGCCAGGGGCTGATGGGCACTGAGGAGGCCGTGGTGGACACTAAGGAGGGTTAAAGAGGATGGAGGGTGGTGAAGAGGATGGCAGCTATTGGTTATGCACATAGTCATCTATGGAGGGCCCACTGACAGGCTACTGAGTAGCATCGGGACAGTCCATCCTCTGCACCTCCAGGAAACATGCCAATATAGTCTGGGGGCAAACAGCCTTGGAGAAATCATTCCTAGAGATTCCTGGGCAGGACCGGGGCCAACTCAGCTCTATGTCTCAAACCACTTCAAAGACATCTTCGTGTTCTTTTGCCAGAACTTCACCTCATCATCCCTCTTGCCTCTGGAAAGAAGCTTCTAAGTGGCTGGGCTGGGAGGAATGACAAATTTGCCTCACGCCTGCACCATCCCTTCTTCCACACCAACTTCTGTCTTTTTTAGGTTTTCTCACATGCCTCCTCTCTGCTCTTTTAAGCGTTAGGGTTCTCCCCACCTCTTCTTCAGTGGCTTTCTTTTGATCTCAGGGAAAACATCCTCTGAGTCATTAGTGATATCAGACTCTACAGAAGGCCATCTGCTGGGGCCCAAAGGCAGGCCCTCTCCAGTGCCCATGCTGGGCTCTCTAATCAAGGGAGCATAGGGTGGCTTTGAGTAATGCTGAATCTTCACAGCAAAAGAGTCCATCCAAACAGACTATAAGAAGAATGTGTGTTTTGAAAGTTCAGTCACCTGATTCTGTTAAATGGTTTAAAACAGCTGAAACACGAAGTGTTTTCAGCATCTGTGCCAAGCTGGTGAAGACACTACCTACATCAAAGAGGTGTTCTAGGCCCAGGAGGATTTTTTTTTTTTGATAAGTAAAAAGAGTTTAATAGGAATTACTCACAGAGTGGTCAACAATTTTGCATTACCCCAAAGTTGCCTGCTCTATGTAAGCCTACAATAGAATTAATGCAAAACTGCACGTAGAGCCCCAACCTCATGTTAAAGTGGCAGAGGTGACTACAGTCTCCAATAACCCAGGCAAACAAAACCAGACTCTGGGAAATTTGTATGTTTATGTGCACTCCATCTTTCTCTTATCAGGGATTGTGATGGTGTCAGTAAACATTGTCTGACCAGAGGAAGAATGGATTTATTTTGCTGTACTCTGGCACATGGAAGAGTTAAAATGGCAGCTTGCTGCAAGACAGAGTTACTCTGGCTAGGATTTAGAGGACTACCTGCACTAAAAATACTGAGATCTGGAATCTTTAAAAGGTGATTAGGCCATGGGGATTTGTTTTTAATGCAAAGGAATAGATACTGGTTATAACGTACGTGGCAGATGATATATAAACTTTCACATACTATAGTCTTATTATTGTGTACCCTATTAATTAAAACTAGGTATGAAATAATCTACTAGAATTGTATGTGACTGAAACAAAGAGTTTCCTACATGGAACTGTCAACAAGTGGCAGCAATACAGGATAACAGTCTTTGGAAGCACCACCACTGTATCTAAGCTGATGTAAATTTAGGACTTAAGTACTTTTTTATGCACCAGGCACTGTTCAAGAGCTTGATGTAAATCAACTCATTTAATCCTTATTTTCATCATATGAGATGAGAAGTATTATATCTATTTTATAGAGAAGAAAACTGGGGTAAAAAGAAGTATAAACTTCTTAGCATCAGAAAGGGCCAGCCAGTGGCACCCCAACATTGAAACCAAATCTAGCCAGTGTGACCCAAGAATCTTCCCTCTGATCCCTACACACATCAATTGTGTGTACTGTGCTAGCTTCTTACTGAAGGGCCTGAGAAATGACTACTTAGCACCCTTTTCTTAGATAATTAGTTTTGGTAACTGAAGAATTACATCTCCACACATCTGAACTAGCTATTCCTGAGTTAGTTCCAATGGAGAAAGCCAGCAGTAGGTGCAGTGTGGGTAAGCAATGCTCCTTGCAGGCTGCAGTCTAGACAAGGGCAGGGAGAGCGAGGTGCTTTCCAAATGTGAGGGCCAGGTAGAGCTTTGGGAGTGGGCAGTATGGTGACCCCTGCCACGCTGCTGTTTGAGTGGGTTTAACACAGCACGGGGTATTATGAGAATGATTGTCAGATTTCATAAACTAAACTTTGCTCTTCACAGGGAAGTCCTTGCAAAGCTAAAGTAATAATACACATACAGAACAGCAATAAGAATGCTGTTTAACAGTGATGCATTGCAAAGATGAGGAAAGCATAACAAATAAAAAGTAAATCCATAATAAAAGAGCTGGCAGAGATGAAAAGACAAATGAAAAACCAACTTTGTAAAGTAAAACAATGTTAGAAGTCAAAAAAAATTGACCAGTGGCCTAGATCTATGTCAAAGATATGTTTGAGAAGAAGATTTAAGCAAACTAGCAAAAATGATGTTTCCATTTCTTTTTCATTCAGGGTAAGACATCATTGTGTCCAGTTGAATACACTGACTCCTCAAGAAGTTAGGTTAGTTCAATATGAACTTTCCTAGTGAAGGAAGGTTGATGACATGAAGCAGAACCACCGGGGACCATGGAAGGATTTGTGCCAAAACAGGTCAAGCTGTAGGTAGGTCCACCCCTTATTTCCCGCACCCACCTCCAATGGCCTGCTTCTCTGCTCAGCCCACTTCTCCATTTTCTCTCACAAATGATTTCAGACATTCTTCAAGAGACCCCAATCACCCCAGCCTCCCTTCATTCATTACTTCACAGAGAAAATAGAAACTACCAGATGGGAGCTCCATTACCTGCTAGCTACCAAACTGAGAGACCTGCAGCATCAGCACCAATCCAGTTGTCAGTCCTTCCTTCCGAGTGCCACCATTCACCTTCTTCAGCTTTGGATCGAAAGCTGTCTTGCCTTCTCAGGAACACTGCATTACAGTGTACTCCTTCCCTATATAGTCAACCTCTTCTAATTTTCTGGACTTTCCCACTTTTCTTTTTTTGAGGCAAGGTCTTGCTATATAACCTAGGCTGGCTCTGAACTCATGATCCTCCTGCCATAGCCTTCCAAGTGCTGGAATTATAGGCATATGCCACCATGCCTGGCTCCTTCCACCTACTTAAACACACTGAAGTTTATTATATTTTTATGAAACTTCTCTGGATCCAGCTATCCACTTCAACTATGACTTTGTCTCTCTCTCCTCTCAAGTTGACTCTATTCATTATTTCCATTTCTTCTCCTTCTACTTTTTTCCTCAACCCACTCTAACCTTGCTTCTATCCTCAAGAATGATCATTTACCACCAGTCACCAGTTACACTCATGTTGCTAAGCACAATGACTCTCTGTTCATCATTTCATCAGTCTTTAGGTAGTTTTTGATATGCTAGCTACTCTGACCATCTTGAAGTCTACCTTCCCCTGGCTTCCATCACTTACAGTCTTAACTCTTTCTCACTTTCCTGGCTTTCCCATGTTCAATTTAGTTTTATTATCTGCCACTAAATGCTCAGGTTCCTCAAGACTCACCAAAGGCCTCACTCTTCTCATACACTTTCCTGTCATTATTCTCCATGTCTTCAGCTGCAGACACATTCCGAATGAAGATTGCCAAGAAGTTTATATACTACACGTCAGGTCTCCTGTAAGTTCCACATGATTTCAAACTACCTGTGTGACATGTTTACCTCAGGATCTCCACTAAACCTCAAGGTCAATGTGCTCAAACACAAATCTTACTCAGTTGTGTCCTTTTTATCAGTGAATTGCAGTTCTACCAGCCAGATACTTGGTGTCATCCCTCAAATTCAACCAAGTGGCAAGTTCTGAAATTTTAGGTTTTATTTACCTTAAACTTTATTAACTTAGCTCCATCCCCGCAACACAACCTTAGTGTGAGCCACTATCATCTTCTCCATCTCTGAAGTGACTCCTCTTGGTACTGCAGCCCCACTTTCCCCTCTAAATCTCTACAGAGTAGTCAATCATCATTTTGAAAATCAAATCTGATCATGTCACATTCTGCTATTGCCTGAATAAGTTGCTCCTAAGGCCCATGTGCTAAAGGCTTGATTGCCAGTGTGTGGTGCTGTTGGGAGGCAGGGCCTAGTGGAAGTAAGTAGGTAAATGGGGTTGTTCCCTTGAAGAGGATTGTGTGTCTCTGGGCTCTTCCTCTCTCTTTGGTTCTCATGAATGAGTAGCTTCCTCTGCAACATGCTCCTGCATGTGCTTCTGAGTTTACCAGTCTCAAAAACAACATGGCCAAGTTACCATGGAACGAAATCTTTGAGATTGTGAGCAAAAAACCTCCCTTTTCTCCTTTAAGTTGATTATCTCAGGTATCTTGGTACAGTGACAGAATGCTGACTATACACATATCTTGTTTCAAATTGGGGATTCCTATTGTCTGCATAAAATGAAAGATCCTTACCTAGCCTGAGAGGCCCAAAATAGTCTGATTTTACCCATCTCTTCAGCCTTAGAGCTGGGTTTACTCTTCCTCCAGGCCTCTAATGAATCAAGTTTCTTCTCGCCAGAGAGCCCTGCTTAGGCTGTTCCTCAGTGTTGAATGCTCTGCTCTCTCCTACCTCATACTCAACCTTGAATCCACTGTTCCCTGTTCTCGAAGTATCATGGTGACAGCATTTTTCCCAACTGTCATTTCATATTTGTATGTGTTACTTGATTAAATTTGGTTTCTCCCTCTGGTATAGACTATCAGGACTTAGGGAACATCAACCATGTCTGTCATCACTTTCCATTCTATCTGCAGCACCTGGCACCCTGTAGACACTCAGCTGAATAAACAAATGGATGAAGGGAGCAACCAGATTGTGCACTGGGCTGGCATTCTCTTTGTGCTCCATTCTTGGGCACACAACACACCAGCAGGACTGCTTTCAGAAGTGACACAATCTCCAAGGTCAGAGGGAGGAAGTAAACAAGGGAGGGGAGAGGAAAGTAGCAAAGTAGGATTTTAGGTGCATGTTAGAGTTCACTCTATTGGCTAACACAAAATACCTGTGAAAACCTCAAGAGGATTCAGCAGGAATTAAACTGTCTTCTATGTGCCCTGCCATATTTATATCACAGTTCCTCTAACACATCTCTGTACCTCATTCTTTATGTGCCTGTCTCCTTCAAGTAGACTACAAATTACTAGACGCCCACCTAGTATGTAGCTGCATACATAAGTGACTACAGCATCCAGCATTGCTTAGGGACTCATAAGTGTTTTTGATGAATGACTCATAGATAGAAACATAAATGAATGGATAAATGGAAAGACAGGCATCAAAAACTGGAGTGGTTTACTTTATAACTCTGTGGATGGACAAGCTGACGCAGTATCCTCTGAGTCTTTACATCATCCCAGCAGAGGGGCATGAGCAATGGTCTGGGAACTGGAACACAGTTTTCTAATCATCTACTCACTTGATGGTCATCTCACTCAACTGTGAGTTCCTCCAGGGATGGCAGGGCCAAGTATTTGTTCTAGTGTAGAGAAAACATGAGTTCTCTTCTCTTCCTCAGTCAGCTACCAAATGAATCAAAGTCTAATTCCAGCTCTTGAATTGACTAGTTGGGTTAGTAGTGGTTGGAAAAGTCTTCTCTCTCTTGACTTAAAATGGGACAGTAGGACTGGACAGTGTCAAAGGTTTTCTCTTAGCTCTCACATTTGATGAATCCATAATTAACCACCTGAATAAGCAGGGAAAAGCTGGGGACAGCTAACGCCTAAACAACTGCACTAATCACAATGGACTGTGTATGACTCTAAAAAATCCTCCATATTTTTAACCACTTCAGGAATTGTTAGTAAGGATCATGGTAAAGAAACAACTAACCCATTATGGATACTGCATAGAAGTCTCTTAATATATTACAAAGTGCTATAGGCAGCAATTATGAAACCCAGGAGTGAAGAAACATCAGTGTTGGGTAGCTGGCAGCAAAGAAGACAGTAATTCAACATCTGAAGTTGGACATAAGCATATATAAAATATTTTTATGATCAGAGTCAACAGAAAGGATGATTAAACAATTTGAAGTGAATTTTAAATTATCTAATACTTGGTTTTATCTGGGGGGGCAAATGCTTAATTTTTCAGAAAATTTACTTCCTCAAAACTTTCTGTGACAGAAATCCAGCCATATATTTTGCTAACAATCTACCTCATTTTGGAAAAACTCAGTGCTTTTTGGTACTGGGATTTGAACTCAGGGCCTCGCAAATACTAGGCAAGCATTCTACCATTTGGGCTATACCTCCACCAAAACACAGATCTTCAAATGGAAAATTTTTGGTAGCTTCCCTTCAGAATATATAATGCAAATGCCATTATGGCTGTGGCAACATAATGCTGTGCAATATACATTTCTTAAAGAAGCAAGGGTACAAGTAGATAGGTACTGTAGGTAATGTAGTTAGGGTACCTGATATGTACTAGAGTATATACTAGTTAGTATATATTAAAGATGGTCTGAGACCCCAGAAGGACACATGGGAACAGTACAATGGTCACCCAAATGTTATTATGGGCTTACTACTAGGGATGACAACCTTTGAAAGATGTGCTAATGCTTCCCATCTCTGCCAAGTAACAAAAACAATTAACAACAGTAACAACCACCAATATATATTGAGTCATTATTTTGTGCCAGGCACTGTTCTAAGTGCTTTTGATAGATCTTATTTTTATTCTTCACAACAACTAAGAGGAAGTCATTATTTATTATTGTCCTTCATTTCACAGAGGTGGAAACCGAAGGTAAATAACTTGTCCATGGCAACATGACAGGAAAGTAGTGGACCGAAGCCTTGAACCTCAGCTGTCTGCCTCTGTGCCCACACTGAATCACAGCTCAGTATGGTTTTGACCATCAATTTTTGGATAAGGTTCTTTCCTCCCTTTCAAGAACTTTAATGCAATCCAGGCTCATGTAAGTAAACATGTGTAAACCTCAATACAGTACTGATCAGCCAAGGCCCTTGAAGCCAGCGCCTTACTTAGCAAGGACAGAGGAAGCTAGAATGGGCCTCCAGGACCAGTTTCAGAGTCATCACCTTCCCACATCACAATGGTGTCAGCTCCAGGTCCCGGATCAAGTGGATGTCAGTAATCTTGGACAGAAAGGCAAACAATTAAATGATTTCCTGAATAGGATTTTCCATGTCACGTCCTAGTCTAGGCTTGATTGGGCAATATGATCAACACCACAAAGTGGAAGAGATGGCTTCATTGCATTAAGCAATCCTTAATTTTGGTTTATCCAGAGGGATTTAAGCTTGAGGGCCCTCATTTAGATAAAGGCTTTCCTCTTAAAAGATAGAGGGATTAGTCTTCAAAGCTGTGAGGAAACTCATAGCTGAATAATCATTAAGGGTATTTCCTATTTTTTAATACACACCCTACAAAAAGAAGAGAAAGGGATAACATCTGAAAAGAATTCTCAAGGCTTTTTCATTTTATCATTTTGTACATTATGCACATTATATGCATATACATACACATATACATATGCACATATACCAAACACATTTTTTTGAGACATGTCCCCTCTGTGTAGCTCAGGCTGGTTTGAAACTCACAATCCTCCTGCCTCTGACTCCCATGTACTGGGATTATAGATGTACCATAACACCTGGCCACACAGACACAATGTACATATATATGCATTATGTATGCCAAATTTAGTACCTGGAAAATATCTAATATTACAGTGTCCATCAAAAGACAATTATGTAACACTGCTGGGACAACTATAATACACATGGTATGGTTGATCATCACAGGTTTTTCATTTTCATTGGGACATCCCACATGAATTTTTAAAACAGCTCTATTTGAGAATAAGGTTAAGGAGAAACATGCTACTGGTCCAGGGTTGGTTTTAAAATGTCATTGCTCTGGGATGTGGGCAAGCATTAGAATGTAAAAAAATGAAAAGTGAACTGTGTATGAAAGCTCAAGCACCTTATTTACTCTTATCTACAAACATCTCTCACAGGTGAGGCCACCTGACTGTGATTGTGTGGCAGATGGGAGATAAGCGAGTTGTACAGAGATGATGTGTGTGAGAGAGGGCCCAAGGTGTCCACAGGGAAGAGCAGTGATGTCACGGTACAAATGAGAGCTCCTGAGTAGGGGATGTGGAAAGCACAAGTCCATAACCACAGGACTATTCTCTTCCTCATACTTTGTTTTATTTGGAGGCAAAAGGATAATTTCCAAGAAAAATAGAGATACTGGTTTTCCTAGAATGTTAATGACTCCTAGGGTTATATCCAATACACTTGAAATTCAAGTCCAGTTTTCAGAGATAATTCACAACCATTGCGAAGACAACTTAATCATTTCCAACCCATTTTAAAGTAGTAACAGAAATTTTCTAAAATTTCTTAATTTATGACAGGCTAAGTAAGTTAAACATTTTGGAAATCTGGCCCATAAATACCTAGGGACAAAGATGAGGAAGAGAAATAATAACTGAATTATAAAAATGTTAGTTAGTTCCTGTGGAAACAAAAGAATGGTCCCTAAAGATACCTATATCTGAATTCCTGAAACCAATGAGTAGATTTTCTTACATGACAAAAGGGACTTTGCAATCTTTTTAAGTTTAAGGATCTTAAAATGGGGAAATGTGGGCTATTTGAGTGGGTACGATATAATAACAAGAGTCCTTATTTATAAGAGGGAGGCAGGAAGGTCAGAGTCAGGGGAGACGATGTGATGCCAGGAACAGGGGTTGGAGTGACACGAGGAAGGGGCCATAAGCCAAGGTGGGTAGGTGGCATCTAACTACCATAGAAGAACCAGGCTTCTCTCATAGCCTCCAAAAGGAACGAAATCCTGTCACATGCTAACCACAGCCCAGCGATCTGAGCACCACAGCGAAAAAATATTAACAAATCTGTGTTGTTTTAAGCCACTAAGTTTGAGGTGATTTGTGACAATGCCCAAGGGAAACTAACAAAGATATCCACTGTAGTGAAAGGTGGAATCCTGGACACAAAAATAAATGAAAAAAATGAATAAAGTTGAAAAGGATTATTATTCAAGCATTAAGGAAAGAGAGTTCAGATCGCATTTTGGGAGCTCATGGTCTTCTGGGTTTAAACAAAGACAAAATTTGGCTAGAAAGACACAGTGAGAGAAAAAGCATAAAACTAAACAGTGACACTTCCCAAAAGGACAGATGCCAAAATGGACCCACTGACTGCTTTCTGGCATAGGGAAGTTGGAAGCTTCTGACACACTGTGGGATAGGAATATGTAAACGCCTCTCACAGTCTGACAATGCCTGCACGTCCACCCCTGCAGAGCTCCAGGTCTTGAGTGTTAGGATGATCCTTACAAAACATTCAGCTAATCCTAAGGGGCAAGGCAGAATCTTCATTCTCAGGGCAACTAACAAAGCCTGAGCTCTTACTCACACAGGATGGTTCAGTCTGATTTTCTTTTCAGGATAAATATTTTAAACATTAACTAACTCCAGGAACATACCAAAAATTTGGATTTCTCTGAAATTGTTATTGGCTAGCACTAGAACAGAGTGATTGGGGAGAATCAGCTGACCCAGTGATCTGCCAGAAGTCATGTGGATGTGGCAGGTAAGGTGGTCAAGGTAAAGAGGTCACGACCCATCAAGGTACATCATTGGCTTCTAACATAGCTGGGCTTCCAGTCCTGACTTTCTCAGTAGGACTGCACCTGCTCTCCTCCCTAAGGCCTGAGGGCCTTGGATTCTATGCCAAAGGGTCTGGGAAAGAGCTTCTCAATCACCAGTGATGTCATGAATGCTGCAGAGAAACCAGTGATACTGTGCCTACACCAGCACCTAACCAGTTGAACCCTTAGACCACCAAGAACTACCCAGCCTTGCTGAAGGTTAGTGCCATATGTGATTAAGCAGAAGATGTCTGCATGGTCATGGAAAGCGAGGTAAAGTCAGAGCAAAGGAGATGTAGCTTGTCCTTTTTCCACATTGTTTTCTGGGCAGTGAAGACAGAACTTACTGTTTTGTTCATTGATACATCCCCAGCGTAGATTCCTGACACATCATAGGCACACACGAATATTGAACAGGAAAGCAAACAAATGAAAGGAGACTGGAGATGTATCTATTTTATGAATACAACAGTGCAAATCCCTAGGACTCAATTCATTTCTGTCTATTTCTGACCCCTAAAATGAGATCTCTCCCTCTCTGAGCCCCCAGGAGGGGCCCACTTATAGTTCTCACATGGAATTCTTGTCAGACTTGTGTTGCTGTCACTTAGTTATTATGACTATCCTCTCCAAAATATATCGTACAAGGGTAAGGATTGGAGTCTGTCATTTCATCCCACTTGGCAAAGCTTTCCATGTAATAGGTGCTCAATAAATCAGTGGATTTGAATCAGTAAAGCATTTTTTTCTCTAATATTTTTGGAGTAGTAGAGTTTATATAAGAAGATAACTTGCATTATTGAGTGGAAGATTATAGTATATCAATATATTCTTTTTAAAAAATCAAACTCGCAATTACTCTGTTAATAGGAAGAATTATAGGTTAGCCATCCTTAATTAAAAAATCCAAAATGCTGCCAAATAAAAAACTTTGTGAGCACCAAGATTTAGCCACAAGTGGAAAATTCTACACCTGATCTCATGGAATGAGTTATAGTCAAAACACAAGCAAACTAAAAATATTGTATAAAATTACCTTCAGGCTTCGGGTACAAGAGGTAAATGAAACATAAGTGATTTTTTTGTTTAGATTTGGTTCCATCCCTAAGACATCTCATTATGCTTGCAAATATTTCAAAATCCAAAACACCTCTGGTCCCAAGCATTTTGGATAAGAAATACTCAACCTATGTTGTGAAATAATAAAAGATACTTCAATAAAAGGATCCAGGTTCATTAATAGTTGAGGTTCTGAAAGAAATGAGAAACATTTTTAAATCAATTTCTCAATACATGAACCTTTGATGTTAACATAGATGCATAGGTATACATTTGACTAGATTTACTAATTAATAGGCCTTCCTTGTCTTTGAAGTAAGAAGAGATAAAAATAAAATTGCATATTGCATTCAGCAAGTGGCATATGGTATGCTTTATAAATACGCACACTTTGTCTCTTCTTTCTCTTTTACATACATAAACCCCAAACTCTGCCTTTCAAGGTACTGGCTTCTTGCTGTAGTTGAGGTGTTAAACAGGTCCCTTTGAGATACTGGACTGTATGTGGGGAGTTTGTCGATCCACCAAATGCTGGATCCTCAGAATGTGACCAGACACCTTCACTGCCCCTTCCCATCACTGCTGAGGTGCCCAAACACACTGGCAACACCCTAAACCTGGCCTCTGGCTATGTCTCAATCAGATACCCATGAAGGCCCATGGATGCTAATGAGCACTCTTCAAAGGTTCTTGCAAACGTATTTCCCCACTTCTCTTCCTTTTCTTTCAGTGGACTTTTTGAGAAGTGAGGGTCAGTCAATGCAGTCTCACCTGTCTTTAATTCCTGTGCAGAATATGAACTTGTCCTTGAAAGAAAAAGGAAGGAGGAAAACTAACACTGAGTTCCCAGAAATATAAAACAGATTTATTTTATTTTATAACATTACTGCAAGGTATTTATTCCTAATATTTACTTTTCATTTTTTTATCAAAGTTGTATTTATACATATTAGAAGGGTCAAATAATTCTAAGAACTTATTCTAAAAGACAGTAGCCCATCCCCTCTCCTGCCGGTCAGTTCCCCAAAGGCAGCTTGTTTGTAATCCTTCTAGTAGATTCTTTTAGTAGGTATTACATCTTTATAGGAGATACATTTATTGCTCCTTCTTGTTTTGGTTTTTTTCATTTTAGGTATTTACAGTCATGCTTTGCTTAACAATGGGATGCTTTCTGTGTAACATGTCATTCAGTGATTTTGTTGTGTGAACAAGTTACAAAACTCAAGACAGCTATGACATCACTAGGCAGCGTAACCTTATAGGACCCCCATCTTACATCACTGGCTGAGCTATTATGTGTCTTTCGATGGTATATATTTTTTCTGCATTGTAGAAGAAAGGTACTCAGCTCTTTGACACTTACCATCCAGAGCACCTGTCCCATCTTCCCAGTATAGATGTGTTGGACTTTTGTCAGATCACCATTCATATTGTTTTGTGTTGAGTTCACAGCTGAGCCACATGGCAGATAGAATTGCTTTCCCTTTTCTATGCAGGCCTTTGTTCCCCAGCTGTAATCACTGCCTTGCTGTGTCATTGCTTTGCTTCCCCTATTGGTAGAGGGGCGGGCATGGTCATGGAGTTATAACTGTGGACTGCCTGCGTTTACATCTCCATTTTGCCACTTACCTTAGCTATATCATTCTGGGTAAATGATTAAGCAATGAGCATATCAATACCTTCATTTGTAAAAGAGGGATAATGATTGCCTATCCAATAGGGATAGAAACAGGATTTTATTGTACATGACATACAGTGAACACTCAGTAAGTATAAGTGGTGAGGACTGTCACTCAGTATTCAATTATTCTATTCTCTCAAGTCTCACTGGTGCCTTCCGATCTGCTTTGTCTATACAGAGGACTGGGCACCTGTTGCTTTGGGGTCACTCTGCCTTTCTCTTCTGTTGGATCTCCTACCTCAGAGACCTTACCCTGGCTTACTTCTTATTAAATACCCCTTTATTTTCTCCAGGGGAGAAATCTTCAGATTTCTATCAAGATGAAGGCTTTGGTTCTTGGGCTAAGTGGTCCTTTTACTACCCAGGATTGAGGAAAAAATCTGACATTTCAGGTTTTGCTGACATTTTCAGCTGATAGGAATTTTGGGATGGCTGGAGTGGGGCAAGGGTACAGGTTAAGCTGGGCTGCTTCTTGGCTTTTCCCACTGCCAATTCGAGTTTCAGCTTTCTGGGGACTGCTTAAAGTGGCTACCACTTCTCCATCCAAATTTTGTTGCTGATGTCACCCCACACTTTCACTTAGTCCTTAATTAATTTATGCTAGAAAAAAAAAACACCTTCACTGAAGGCAACTGAGGTTAATGCTTGCATTCAATCTGCCATCTTTAATCAACAGTCCATTAACCTTACTTCTCACAGGTAAGGAAACTGAGGTGCCAGGAGAGCCGAAGTAATTTGTTGAAGTTCACAAAACCTGGTCCTAAAGCCCAACACTTTCTGTTAGAGCACACTACCTCTCCAGGGTCTCTTCCAGCAGGAGACATCTGTTAGAGATGGGTCTCACTTTGAAATCAGTGCCAGGGTAAATATCATCAACCTTCAAGACATGGGCGACATCTTTCAGACTACTTGGCTACCTCACCCCATTCTCTACCTTTCCTGAATGTCCCATTACTTTTGTTTCAGAGATTCTATCCAAACCCAGGCTCAGTTTCTTGACTTTACTTTGAAAGAGCTTCCAACAGTGAAAGGAATGGGTGCAAGAGAGGAGCATTTTCTCTTGCTTGCCCAATAATATGGCTGTTAACTGAAACCATCCCCAATGATCAAAGTACTTGTGGGAAATCTAAGAAACCCTTTCTTAGAAAGTCAATAGAAGGGATACATTTTAGGCCTCACTCACCAACAGCCATTGCCTTCAACTCATGAGTAGCCTAGACTGTCCCTGCCTACCCTGTCCTGTGGCTCCCCATCAGGAGTGACTTATTGAGGAGAGCCTAGAAAATAAGATCACAGGGGCAGGAGTTCAAATCCTAGCTTTGTCACTTACTACTTCTGTGGAGTTTGGACAGGTTACTTAAGCTCTGTATGCCTTGGTTTGCTTCTGTATTAGATGATAATAGCTAAGACATTCCCTTTACAGAGTTGTCATCTATCTGAATGAACATTAGCGTACTATCAGGCTGATGCCAGGCAGAGCAAAGAGCAGAGGTGTCCTGTATGGTGTAACGGGGACTGGACCCAGCAGCCAACACATAGCTCCTGGCTCTACATGCAACCTCTTGGGCCTCTAGAAGCTGGCTTTAAAGTTCCAGGGTTGTTCCCAACCTCTCATCTTCCAAACAACGCATACTGTGGATAGATACTTTGGTTATGTAAAAGTTTAAAACAGGGAGACGATGTGAGCTACTTTAAGGATACCGGAGATAAATGATCTATTTATATTTTTATGGTGAAGACATAAATAGAAAAAAACACAGCACCCAAAGAAATGTTCCTTAAAATATATGTACAGCATGAATGAGAGAAATGCATAGAACAAACAGATGCTGACTAGATACCTTTTCACATCAGCCATAACTCTGCAAGACCCATTAATTCAAGGAGATTTACCAAGAGTCATTGTAATTACAAAAATGAACCTCTGAAAAACTGAGGTTTGGGGTGTTTTGGTGATCCACAGACACTATAAATATACAGGGCAATGTTGTTTAATATAGTATTTGATTATTGAATAGCTATTTACTAAGTGTCTACCAGGTGCCAGGTGTTGTCTGTGCTTGTGATAGAGCATAAGCAGTGGAGGCAAAATTCTGGTCTCCACAGAGTGTTTGCTAGTAAATGAGATGGACACTAAATATGGTCACACATAATGTTTTGCTATAACTAAAAATTTGAATAAAGAAATTTAAGCAGAGTGTGGTAGACCATGCCTGCAGTGTCAACTCAGGTTGTTACTGAGAGGAAGGAGAATCTTGAGTTTGAGGCTAGTCTGGGCTACATGGTGAGACCCTGTCTCAGAAAAAAAATTTAAAAATAGTGAACTTGAATAATACAATACTTCATGTACACATGGGTAAAAAGAAAAACTAGGCTTTGGATTTGAATTCTTTGAAGAATAGAGAGAAAGAAGGAAAAAAAGGAGAGGGCAAAAAAGAATAAATCACCAGAAAGGAGGTAAAGGAGCTCTGGGATTCAGAAAATCAGACATCTATCTTAGCCCCAGGGTCCAAATCCTTCAACCTGCAGTGAATGGACCCAGAGCCATAGGCAGAACAAGGCTACCTCTGGGAACCTCACAGGATACAGTCTCAGCACACAGCACCCAGATAAGGAAAGAAACCAGCTATCCAAAGGGAATTAGATGGTATGAGGGACTGGAAGCTTGAACAGATACAGACAACAGAAGACATAGACTTGGAGGACCTTGTATTCTTCCTAGCAAGTGGAAGCAGGGATGGGAGGCTCCACTTAGGATGCTGGTCCTGTCTCTGACATTCGTACATTGCCAAAGAGTCTGGTTGGCTGTTAAGTGATGTCGGGTTATAGTTTTTAGCTTGGGGAATTCACTTCCATTAGGCACATAAGACTTTCTCGAAGAGAACTTCTCTGAAATTTTCCTGAATCTCTTAGATTATGTATAAATCAAACAGTAGTATATTTGCTTACAATAAGAAACACGGTTGTTACTGAGATCAGAAGGCAGTGAGCCTCATACTTCGTGTATATTAATTCATTCAGTTCTCATAGCAATCTGAATGCAGTAGAATATATCATTGCCTCCATGTTGTGGATCAGGATATGGAGGCACAAAGAGATTGAAACGTTGGTAATCTGGCAGCAGGTTCCATGGCTTAACCTTCAGGTTACATGCTCACTGTTGGAACTGAAAATGGGGAGAATCTAGAAGGTTGTTTGGGTCACTGAGTGTGTGGTGTCATTCACTGATTATTCTGTGGGAGTTAAAGCACATGTTTGTGCTTCACCTGGATCTAATCCTTGTCCTTCCTCCACTTGACCCTTTGATGACACATACCACTATTTTGAACCTGTCTTTGTTCTGCTGAATTCAAAGTGTGATGCTGCTAAATAAAAGACAAGCTCCTCTCACTTTCTGAATGAAGAAAGCAGTGCTTTGGGAGAGTCTGACAGTGCAAGTTATATATTCTCTGTGATGACATAGAAAACATAAGGGATTATTCACCAGCACTTTTGGATAACACTAGTCAAGACATATGCTGGAAAGGTATCTTCTAGGTCTAGGCTGGTAAATATGTGTGCCTTTCTACTTTTCCTAGCTTATAATGTTAATTTCCTTTATTTTGGTGGTACTGGGGTTTGAACTCAGGGCTTCTAGCTTGCAAGGCAGGCTCTCGACCACTTGAGCCACTCTGCCTGTCCTTTTGTTGAGTTGGGTATTTTTGAGATGGGGTCTCGAGAACTATTTACCTAGGGTGGCTTCGGAAAGAGATTCTCCTGATCACTGCCTCTGGCATAGCTAGGATTATAGATGCGAGCCATCAGTGTCAGACTAATTTCTATTTTAATAAAACATGGCTGATTATGTTAAACTCTAGTTTTAATCCCATGTCTTCCTTCTCATTTTCTCAATCTAGTTTTTAACCAATGCAGTTGACTAATACATTTTGATCATCTGCTATGTACCAAACACCATGCTAAGAGGACAGATTTGAATGAGACATAGATCCCTACCAGGAAGGGAGGGAAGGAAGGAAGAAGCAGGAAAAGGGTGAAAGTCAGTCTCCTATTTGGAAAGGGAAGAAAGTGAAGAACTTCCCTGGCAAAAGAGTAGTTAGCAATAGTGGACAATTCTGCCTTTACCAACTGTGGGTGAAGAATGCAGCAAACAAATAAAACCAAAGATACATCTGGGCCACCATTCAGAGTCAGGCCAAATGACAAGCAAATGAGATATGGAGGTGCTCCTGTCACTTCCCTAGTTTCTCTCTGATGAAAATATTTACAAGGAACTCTGTCATAGTACACAATTTCCACTTAAAACCCTCTTGGACATTCTTTTTTTTTTTCAAACCTCTTCTCTTTTTTTGGAGTAGGATTACTGACTGATGTTCAAGGTCGTGAGACACAGACCCCAGACTGGTCATGCTGGAGTGGGCCATGAGATCCCCTCACTGAACAGGTTAGGTCACAGGGCTGATCAGCAGCATAGCTACTGCAGCCTGGATGTGGTAAACCTCTTTAATAAAGTCCTTATTGCAGTCTTATAGCCTGGATGTTAGGGGGAGCATTAGATGTACTCTCCTAACAGTGAGAAGCCATAGATATGGATGTCACTTAAAAGTTCTGATTAAGGATACATGACCCCCTTCCCAGGAAACCATTCCATTTTTATACTGCATCTCCCTCTACTCCTTCTCTGGCCTCTTACTTCTAGCTTCTTATACTATTGGAAAACTCATCTGCCATTCAGCCAAAGCACAAGACTTACATGGAAAAATATCAGCTTCTTCCTGAAAACAGGGTGCCCTGACATCATCCTCATCCCCCTCTGTTTAACTGTGAGTGAAAACTTGTCAAAATGCCTCACTCTGAATGGAGTGTGAGATGATCAATCACTACATGGCACTAAAAATGGTAGAACTGAGAAGTCTTTCTGAAAGGCATGGCTTATTTATCCTGCAGCCTCCAGAAATATGAGGCCTGTGCAATCAATTGCAATAGTTCATCCATGCCAATCTTCTGAAGCACCAGGTCAACTGAACGCAGTGACAGTGTCAGACAACATGTTGGTCAAGACAAAAGTAAGATTCAAGTGCACCAAAACCACCACTTCTCAGGCAGGCCCTTCTACAACTTGACAGCCACTACATGCAGTTTTTGTTTTTGTTTTCATTGTAGTCCACACACAGTAGGTCTGTCCAGGATGGAGAAGCAGGAAAACATTTCTGTGGCATCAAACAAAAGGTGTATCCACTCTTCTGCTTTTATTCTTATCATTCTGAAATGAATTTTTAAAACCCAGCCTGAGCATGGGGATAAAGGAGGAGCCTGGTGCTCATCACTGGTCCTTTAGGGTTTGTTAATCTATTTACACATTCTTCCAAGGTAATATTCAAACAAAACATGCTGCTCAATTTACTTTGCTTGTGACTCTAACTGAATAAACCTAAAGTAACAACAGGCGCATTGGCCCACAGCTGTGGCCAAATTCCTCCTTGGACACTTGGAGCACATTCTGGCTGGTTTAATTCTGCCTACATTCAGGTAGCTGCACTCTGCCCAGTCCCTAATTTTGCCCCAGAGGCACAATTTCTGCCACTCACTGTTTCTGAGGTAGCTAATATTTACTGATGAGTGAAAGCTTTGCAGGAAAGAATCTAAGGCAAATTGAAGCATCCTTAAAGGTAGGGAGGATATCCTTGTCCTCATTGGTTAGTTAGCTTTTAACCCAAAGATATTGGATAAGATATAGTTTTTGCCTAAGTATCACTTCTTGAGAACCATCAGAGCTGAGTCCACTATGGGGATTGTTTAATTTTCTAGGTTGCATTTAGGCAAATTCTCAGTGATGCTGAGTATGTAGCTATTCCCATTTGTAAACCTATTCAGAGAGCAACTGCTGTATTAAGCTACCAATCATTCTAGCTTTTCTCAATCCTTTTGCAGAGGATAAAAAATTTAAAAACTGTATCCTTACCTACTGGGAGTAGGAATAAAGGCTGAAGCCTTAGCAACATGGTATGATAAGTAAGCAGCCAGAGATACTGAATTTAGAACAGGCAGATCAAGTTGGGTACCTCGGAGCTTGGCACTGGGGAGCATCACCTAGCAAGAATGCTTTCAAGGGAATCATGCCCCTACGAGAGTTTTTAAGATCACCTGAGCATATCTGTGGAATTCTTTCTGTTCTCTGGTTAAAAGGAACCAAGGCATAATGGGAAGTCCAAGAGGAAAGGAAAGAGCATAACAGGATGTAGCTGCTGTGCTAAGCTTTAAGTGACAGCATCCCTGGTCTTAATGGCAAATAAAGCAAACCACCTCTCCCTGGTGTGGCCTTGCAGCAGGAAGGCATTCTAAAGAACACTATGGATGTGTTCATAACACTTTCATCCAGTGTTCCTAAGAGTTTGGAAATACTTTTTCAGGGGTCCCCAGTAAACACTCTTGCCTCCTGTACAGAGACTGAGTGATCTTCACCAGCACACACTTGACCCTTCTCCTCTCTTCAAGTTATTTTTGTCACTGGTGGGATTATCCAAAGTCTTCTATTCTCTTTTACAGGATGCTGGTATCTCATCTTGAATTAGTAAAACCCAGGTTCAACTATTGGTTGGACTTATAGACTGTGCCAGGCAGGCCATGCTTGAAGATTGGCTTCTAACTACTATGGAGAAGAAACTTCTGGTGACCAGGTATAGCTTCTCCAACCTACCTGGGACCAGAACATCTAAGTGCCAGCACCAGCTCCATTTTTTGATATAAGGATATATGGATAAGGATATAAGGATTTGGATATAAAGGTATATGGCTATAAGCATATGATAAGTTACCTTGACATCACTGTTAGTGCCATTAATGCTGCCCCAAGTAGGGAAAAAGTGTACCAAGCAAAAGCAGGAGTACCAACATCACTATCTGGAACAAGCCTCATGCTTATTAAATATCCCACAGTCTGCACATTTCAGCTCCTATTTGAGAATTTTCCTTCTTATATTTGTTTTATGCCCCTCTTACCTCCCCTCTTATTCTAATCACAGCTTCAATTGAAACACGTGTAAGATAATTACTCCTCAATGCACTGTGGTAGAGTTTATTGATTAAACATCATTTTCAAAGGGAATACCTTAACAAGGAGTTTTGATCAAAGCTAGATTATTATTTCAGTTCTTTGTCTTACCCACATACATATTCTGTCTCTGTCTCTGTCTCTCTCTCCTCTCCTCTCTTCTCTCTGTTTCTCTCTCTCACCTGGAAGAAATTTTGTGTTTGTCAGAAGATAGATCATGGGGGAGTTAAAGTTGTTTTATTGTTTTTGTCTTTTTTAAACTTTTTAACTTTTTAGAATGGAGTGATTTCCTTAATCTCAAGTAAATATTTCTAGAAAACAAACTTTGAATCAATCAAGCTTCTTCCTGGAGCTCATGCTCTCAGCCCTTGATGTCATTTTCTTTTGTCTCACCTCACTGGGATGAGGCTGTGCTCATACCAAGATGATGTGTGCTGCAGGGCCAGATCCAACCAGAGTCAGTGAGAACACACCTGCTAATGAGAACATGCTTCATCGAGGCTGCCAGGCACTGGGCTATCAGAACTCAGGGGGATCTTTTATGACATAACATAGGGTGTGGAAAGTTTGAGGCCTCCAGTGAGTTGACTCACAAGACTCTTCTTTCTGTGTCTGCCTTATGAGCATACTGGGCTCTAAAACAATGGGCACCTACAGCAGGACAAAGCATGCCAGATATGTCCACTTTGCAGGTGTTTGTAGCTGTACAAATTTTGCTTATCGGATACTGATGATACTGAAGAGCAGTCTCCAAGGTCTGCAACAGAAGCTAGAGTGAGATGCATAGGAGGAAGTTCGTGGCTTTTTTTTTTTTTTTGACATTTAAAAAACATCTCTTATTCTTCCTGAAATGCTGGGTTGGATTTCCACATGCAGGGGAGACAGGATGTGCCATAATGTCACCTCTCAGCTCCCACTTTAGATGGGAAAGGAATAACAAGATATTCCAGAAAGCTTTAAACTTGAGATTTTTCCCTCCCAGAGTAACAGTTTTGCCTTTGAGGAAGCTATCATTGGTCTTTCATCCAAGCAACCAAAAGGCTTCAGCAATGGACAAGTAACTTTAAAGACATATTGGGGATTTAGAATACGCAGAAAAGCACTTCCATGGACTGTCTTAACCAATGGAGTTCCAGCTTAAGTCTCTACAGTGATTAACTTATCCCCACAAATGAGAAGCTTTAGATGGCTAAAATGTGCCATGTGCACTGCATGTGTTAGAACACATCAACACACAGGCAAACACATATGTGTATGTAATACTGGTATAAGTCCTGAGATCTTATACATTCAGTAAATATTCCATAATGCTGGGAGCATCAAGGATGACAGACCACCAGGTTTCCTGTGTTCCAGGGGCTTATACTCTAGGGAGAGAGACCAGAGAACATAAGTATCCTGATAGCCAATGGTCTTTTGATGTACCTACATGTAGGTACAGAGCACAATAAGGATAATGACTCTCTCTGGAGGACAAGGATATTAAGAAAGGTGTTGTAGGGCTGGAGATGTACCTCAGTAGTACACACCTGCCTAGCATGTGCAAGGCTTGGGTACCATTCCTACACTGCAAAAAAAAAAAAAAGGGGGGGGGCGGTGGTCTAAAGAGTAGCTTTGAGCTGCACTTGACAAAGTTTGTGCAGTGGCCTCTGTATGAGAGATCTTTGATACCCATGCTTGGTAAGTGCAGTAACTCGAAGATTATCATTTCCTATAAGCATGCATCTGCTCTATTAGTTCACTGGGCTAACACCAATCCTGAGTTTCCTCATCTGCGCTTGGTGGCAAGGAAACATACCCGGGAGGGAGCTTTCCTTAGTTTCTCATACAGAAGGTGGTTAATCTCTAGCCTGTGTGGGGAGTTAATCTCTAGCCTGTGTGGGGAGCAGAGCAGTGAGAGCTGTTATCACATTGATGGAAAGAAAGAAATCCAGATGCTTTATTGGCTGGGATGCTGGCTGTCTGGTTTAACCTGAGTGTTTTTTAAGAGGAGAGAGAGTCACCTTGTTGCCTTTTAAGTTCTGCCATGGCTATCAATAGCTGAGTGACCTTGGGTCAGTGAGTTACTCTGGCTACAGTGCTCCCATTGTGCCAGTATATAACAGCACGGAACAGGCACTCAGTGGCATGCATGTGTACATGTACACACACTCTCTCACTTAACACATACACGCAGCTGACAAAAGTGTCCTCATATGATAACAGCAAAAAGAGGCTTGAGAGGCACTCATGAAAAACTTAAACATACCTTAGGAACACAGTCTTTAAAAACTTAGTCCATCTGGGTGTGGTGGTATACGGCTGTAATCCCAGCACTCAAGAGGCTGAGGCAGAAGGATGACAAGATTGAAACCAGCCTGGGCTACATAGCAGGACCCTGTCTCAAAAACAACAACGACAACAAAAACAAACAAAAGCCCCCAAACAAATCTCAAACCAAGAAGACCTTAGACCAGCCTGGTGTAGTGACACATACCTATAATCCCAGCACTCAAGAGGAAGAAGCAAGAGGATATTGAATTTGAGGCCAGCCTAGGCTATATGGTAAAACACTATCTTAAACAAAGGAACAAACAAAACAACTAATAAAAACGGTAACAACAGAAAACAATTCAGCCCAGTAATGGATCAGATATGGCAAAATGGAGCCTAATTTTGAAAAAAAAAATATTCAGAAAATCACCAGGTGAGTTGAGAATTGATAAGAAACCACTTAGCTTAGGCAAAGTATTATAGCCATGTAAAGCACTAATGCTCTATCCATGAGCATCATACAATACCCTACACTTTGAGAGCCTTCCCAAGGCACTGTTCTCACATGACCTCTTTGTAAATAAAGAACTAAATGTAGATTAAAACAGAGAGGAAAGTAAGTCTAGCTTCTCAACAAAAAAGTGGCCTTTCCAGGTACCACAGAATTTCCCAAAGGGCATTTATGCAAATGACCCAAGGGAGGAAAATTTCCCTTTATTTAGGCAAATCTACTTTTTGTTCTTGAAAATCCCTAAAGGGTTGTTGAGACTGCATGTCTTTGGGAGTCTTCTACTATAGTGTAAACATAATATTTTATATGCAAACTTAAAATAATCACTGAGAACAACATGACTCTGGTTATATTGCTATACAGCTCCCAGGACAGGACAGGGAATGAAAGGGCTCTAAGAATACACACCCACAGAAGGTTAAGATGAAAAAGCTGGGGCCGAAGGTATAGCTCAGCGGTAGAGCAGCATGTTCCAGACCCTGGGTTTGGTTCCCAGCATCACAATCAGTCAATAAATCACCTTGCTATAAAGTATCTGATGTATATTTTAAGCACTTCATATCATTTTAGGCTTATATTACTGCCTTCAAGGTAGGGTTACTCTACCAGAATGGAGAACTGACTTGGGGGATAAGAGAGAAGGAGAATATAAATAATTTTATTTGATTGGAAAAGCCTCTTAGAGATGCAGATGTTATCATGTCAAGGCTAAACATGCTGCCTGCCAGTTATGAGTTCCACTGTAAGAAGTCTCATCGTGCCTTGGTACAAGTCACCAAGCTTGGGCACATTCCCCATTACCAAGTCTACTGACTGGACCAAAGCTGGGTACTAGTCATTCAGTCATGAGTCACCTAAGCTTGGCCGAACAGAGGCCCTTATCCTGGGGGTGACTCTGTGGGCAAATTGAGTTCTCTCTCCTAGAGCAAACAGGGACCACTTGAGGACAAAGCTTAAATCTATAAATTTTCCCTACCTTCTTACTCCTTCAACAAGGTATTGTATGTGTTCCTTCCTCTTCCAACAATGTATAGTATGTGTCTTTCCTACCTTCTACTCTTTATAGCAGTGTCCAGATCAATCACGTGCATCTTAGGGACCAGGGTGGCACTATAATGTCTGAGAAACTGACTACTAATCCATATCAGAGGAAGACATTTCTTTTTAAGAATGCCATGCTTACGCCAGTGGGAAATTACCAGGCTCCGGTCCACCTCAGCAAGTGGATAAAAAGCCTGCCCCTTCTTTTGCTGGGGGTAATCTGATCTCTCTACTCCACAGGAGACCTCCCAACTTCCACACTCTTATTAAGGTTTTGCTTGTGTGTTTGCAATACTTGCCTCAGTCTATTGTCTATTGCTTCCCTGCCAAAAGACCTCATGTTTGGCATCGAGGGGGCTGGCCCCAGCATTAACAGAAAGAGTGGGCAGGGGCAACAGAAAGAGGCAAAAGTGGTGGCATCATGGTGGGTAGGGCCTGAGCAGGAGGCATCAGGAGAGCCTGCTAGGAGGCTAGGGGCACCATCTGAAGAGATCAGTGCCAATGAAACCTGCTCTGAGGAGACCATTTTGCCTTATAGCTGGTGTATCCACCCAGGAAACCTTTAGTACCTAAGTAGCTCTTCTTGTCGTAACTTAAAAGAGCAAAGGATGGATGACTGTAGAGTCTTGTATTAGAATGAGGATAAAAGAGTGGCCAGGGGACACCCTGTCCCTGTACAATCAGGGCATCTCCAGGCCGAAGATCCTGTTCCTAGAGGCTCTCCTTGCTTTTGCTGCTCACCTATGATTACCTCAACCCTACTATCCCATAGATGGCTTTCCTTCACATTTTACTTTTACTCTTTTAAATGTTGTCTTTTTCTTAGCTACATCTAGTATTAGAAGTTCAGATATGATTTTAAGTATTGGAATGCTTATTAGACACCCCCAAACAGTAAAGCTGATTCAAAAAACAAACAAGCTTGGCCATCAGGGTGGCTCATGCCTGTAATCACTTGAAATCCTAGCTACTTGGAGGTAGAGACTGAGAGGATTGTGGGTTGCGGCTGGCCATGGCAAAAAGTTCGCAAGACCCTGTCTCAACCAATAAAACCTGGTCATGGTGGTGCACCAGTCATCCCAGCTATGAAGGAAGAGTAAATAGAAGGATCACAGTCCAGCCCTACTTATATATAAAGGCAAAACCCTATTTGAAATATAACTAAAAGCAAAAGGGACTGCATGCCTGGTTCAAGTAGTAGAGTGCCTGCCTAGAAAGTGTGAGGCCCTGAGTTCAAACACTAGTATTTCAAAAAATAAAACAAAAAACAAAACGAAGCCCCAATCACACTTGTTTAAAATCCTACCCCCAAAAGAAATGGTTGCTTTTTGTAAATTGGTATTGCAATGTTATTTTAAACCAGATGCCAAGGGCTGGAGGTGTGGCTCAAATGGTAGAGCACTTGCCTAGCAAAGCCCTGAGTTCAAATCCCAGTATCACCGAAAAATAATAAAAACAAAAACAAAAAACCCAAAACAAGTGAGAAAACACATGGAGAACAGTTGAGTCTAGAAACACAAATAGATGATGGCAAAATAATGGCATTTTGTAAAAATGATTGATGATGGGAATCATGGACAGGGATGGCACCTACTTGGTATTTACTCACAGCATCAGATGATCGGCTCACAGAATTCCAAATCAGAGCACAGAGTGTTGCCAGAGTCCCTCTGCTATTTAGACTCTAGGGAGTGGACTCAGGGTTTAAATTGAACCCTTGATAAACAAAGACACAGGGCCTGCCCAGGCTCCAAGTACCACCAAACAGGGCCCTGAACACATGGACACTGGCTGTGGATGGCAGTTCTGCCATTTCTCACTCACCCTAGCATCCTACACCACTCTTCTGTGGAACTTTCCCATGGGGACACAGTACCACCTACATCCCAAAGCACTTACCATGCCTCCAGAAAAGAACAAATGCACATTTTCTGAAAGCGTAATATAAATTCCTTTTACTGATCTTAAACCTGCCGTGTTTTAGTCCCTTGTCCTGTCCTTGTCCAACGTTATTATTTCCTCCCGTTCTATCCCAACAACTGAAAAGGCGGCTTTAGTGTGCATCACTACAGTCAGTACAGCCCACAAAGCTTTCTCATTAGACTCTTGCAGTTCTTGGTAAGTATTTAATGCTTGCCCCTTAATTACAACAGGTTTTTCCCAGAAGAAACACTCCACTAGTATAGTATCACCACTAACATTTGCCTGTACTTAGCGCTTATTGTATATTTACTATGTGCCATGCACTGCAAAATGCCTTTTAAGATAGGTTTGCTATTAAACCCAATTTAAAGACAAAGAAACCACATGCTCAAAGTCCAGCAGGCAAGAAGAGGCAAATCCAGGATCTCGGCTCAGGTGACCTCCAGGCACACACTGTAGCCACCACTCTGCCAAGGTTTCACAGTCCTCATTAACAGCATATTCCAATCTTTCCAGGATATGTTGATAAGACAAGATGAGAAAAAACACATGTGTAGCATCTGTGGGCTAAATGAACTCCAGAAACCACAGCAAAGTCTTGGGAGCATATCCATTCGACCTGGAAGGAGTCCCTGAGATGCACTCAGGCTTTGTTTTCCAGTTAGCCCTGGTGGCACCACGGCCTCAACAAGTCAAATGGACTGAGGATTGTCACAGGGGCTACTCTGGTCTGAAATGAGAGTGAGGTCACTTTTTGGTAAGAAAGGGAGCACAGGTAACACAGTCTACCTCACGAACAAGCTGTGTTTCAAGTATCTTTATAAAAAATTGTGCAACGCAATTAGTTTGATGCATTCTGTAAGAAATACATTAATTATAAATTATTCATCTTATAAAGAGTATCAGAAAGTTGGTTAACTGTTTAGAAAAATCAAAATTTGATCCTCTCATAATGCCATGGTAGATTCAAGATGGAACTAGAAATAAAAATTTTAGTAATAAGAGAATCTGTAATTATTTTATGATATTGTTGTAGATAGGACTTTTTATATGTAGCAGTAATGCAATAAGTCAGTGAAAAATGTTAGCCAAGACAATACAAAAACATAAACTATCTCTATTTCTTATACATTATAATGGACAATAAATCCTAGAAAACAAGCTAAAAAGAGATTTATAACAAATGTAAGAGAGAATGGAATCCATTAAGACAGAACAAAGATTGTTGGGTGCCAGGACCTGGGTGGTCAGTAAATAGGGAACAATTACTTAATGGTATGGCATTTCTCTGGGGTAATGAAAATATTTTATAACTACACAGTGGTCATGGTTGTACAATCTTGTGAATGTACTAAATACCACTGACATGCTCATTTGAAAATACTGAATTTTTTATAGAGTGAATGTCACCTTAAAAAAAAAAAAAAGAATTGGAACGGGCCTTCTGTGGTGACAGCTTCTTAGTGAACAACAATGTAAAAGAGACTGGCAATATATTCCTTGTCTAAGATTGGATGCAGGGGCAACATGCAGTGGGGCAAGTCCTGTTCATGGAGAGCCTTGCTTGGATCTTTTCTCACACAATACACCCACATGGTATCTTAACATGTAAAGTTTCAATTTTTTATTGGGAGGACAGGTAGAAAACTACTTTTAAAAACACAATACAAAAATCCAATTTATAAACAAATACAAAGTTTTGAAAATGGGGGGAGATGTAGGTAGAAAGTATAAAGTACAAATATACTTTTGCTACTTGGTACAAAGTAGCAAATATACAGGATGAACAACTGGAAAGAGCTAATACATACCAGGAGGACCTTAGATAATAATACATTGTGTTAAGGATTTTTGCTAAATGAATAGATTGTAACTGCTTTTGCCACAGGAGAAAATGGGTAACTACGTGAGACGATAGATATTTTAATTTCTTTCACTATAGTAACCGTTTTATTATACATGTATTTTATAACATCATGTTGTATACCTTAAACACAATAAAATTTATTTGAAAAAAGTGTGTCAGAATGGTTGAACGGAATCTTAATTACATCAATTTGCAATTGTGAGTATAACTGCCTTGCCATTTTAAATTATAGCATGAAGTACAAGAAAAAAAATCCTCCACTTACTGTAATAAGGATGAAATATAAGTAAAAGTATTATTTAAAACAGTGAAACAGTATAATTATAGTTTATAAATGCATAGACCAAGATTCCACTTGGTTCTGTCCCTGGCCTGCTGGGCAGGAGGGTACCTAGACCTTAAGGGATGTCCAGGCATGGAGGCAGGTTTCTACTCAGAAAGGAGGTGGCAGAGCAAGCCTGCCTTAGAGAGCCCTGGCTCTGCTCTGAAGGTTAGAGGGACCTTGAATTTTGGTTTCTATTAACTCCGAGGATTTTTCCATCTTGAATATGTACATTGATCTCCTTTGCTTACTCTATGCTAAGAATAGCTTCTTTTGAGATTAATCTTTGCAAGAACTTGATCTGTTTAATATTGCCAGGTATATTCCTGCACCAGACATGGTATAACATTATTTGGGACTCATATTTATTTATATAGGTTCTCTAAGCAGAAGGGATCCCAAAAGTAAGATATTCAGTGGACACGTATTCCCTGATTCAATCTAGGCTAAATTTTTTCTAAATATAACCAACTCTTCTGTTTTCCCTGCAGTCTGTTCCTCACACCTCCCTTTTCTGGCCCACTTTCTCTCATCTTGGGGAGTTGTTTTTGGCTTAAGAGCAGAGGTCGAGTCTAATTTCAAGAACTGTGTGTACTTTTATTGTATTGAACTTTGGTTCCCAAGGAGTGGATCCATCCTTTGAAGTGACAATTCCATGCAGCAGAAGAATGGATTCCCCCACCATACAGTACAGAAGGAAAGTGTATGCGTGTGATTTTAAAGATTTTTTTCCCTCCCAAATCATTTTAAGAAATGCTGATCAAAGTATGGTTCAAATTCCATTCACATTTTCAGGTCTTAATTTGCATGCTACGTCTTTCTTAAGTTAGATACACTGGCTATGCTTTCTAAAGTGAATTTAATGAGGCTTGTCTTAAGTAGGCCACCCCTGTGCCAGTGAGCTCTGATCTCCAATCATACATCTGAATAACTCCTCCTCAGAACGGGTTGATAAGAGACCTGTCAGTTGTCTGATTCCATCCTTTAAATGAGCTATACAAGAATGGAAAACAAAAACAGGTAAATGACAGGAAGTGAAAGTTCCCTACAGCATTATTCCAAATCATAATTGGTGGACAAAGAGCTAAGAGATAGGTCTAGTTTCCAGAGTCAGGACACTTACATTTTTCCTGATCCTTTATGTATATCCATTAACTCAAGAATTCTCTGCTCACTAGGTTTCATGACAGTGAAGGGACAGCAGGGGTGAAATTGTGAAGAAATAAGATGATTCAAAGTATTTTCTATCACTGAACTGACTGCTGAAAATGTCTCATGGTCAGAGTCCTATGGTCTGGGCCTGCTCTGATTGTACTGTGCAGTTTTGCTCCTGCAAAGGACTGGGCCTTCCAGGGTGCTTGTCCCCAGACTCTACTCCTCCTTCACTTCTTAGTTCCTTCACTCATTCTTTCTCTTTGCCATTCCTTAAGCCTCAGTATTCCCTCAGTTCTTTCCTCATTTTCCTCTTCCCTGCTCTAGAAACTCACAAGGCCTCTGTCCTCTCTGGAGCTTCACCCACCCAAGTATTCATTCTAACCCTAGCTCTCTCATGAGCTATAGAGTAACATTTTCATGTGTTCCACCTCAAACTCAGGAAGTCCAAAAGTAAGCTAAAGCTCTTTTCACTAGAGCAGCACTCCCTCCATCCCTACCTCAATTTCAAACACTACTCTCTTGGTCACACAATCAGGCTCTGGACAATATTTAGATTCTTCAGCTCCACAATCTCTCTCTTGAATGGGCCACTTTTCTTATGGATTTTAACTCCTAAATATCTTTTCCACCAAGCATCTTCTTCCCAAAAGGTCTTGGCACTATCTCAGCTCAGATCCTCCTCTCCTCTCATTCAGACTATAAAGATATGCCTCACCTTATTTTCCAGCCTCCAGCCTTACCTCTGGCCAACATGGTCTCCATAGGCAATCCTTGAAATAGTTGAATCAGTTCAGTAACTACACACTTTCTACCAAGTAGCTTAATAAGAGAATACAAGCCTGCTGTGGTTTAAAGTGTCTTTTAAATGTTCATGTGCAGGCTAGGATGATGCACACTATAAATCCCAACACTAGGGAGGTAGAGGCAGAAGGATTGTGAAAACAAGGCCAGCCTGAGCGACATAGCAAGATGCTGTTTGAAACAAACAAACAACGATAACAAAAAAACCCACCCACAAAAATTCATGTGTTGGAAACTTAATTCCCAAATTTGTATGTTGATAGTATTTGGAGGTGGGATTTTTGAGGGTAAGATTTGGTCAGAAGAGAGAGCCCCCATAATGGCACTGAGAAGCTCTAGAAGAAGAGGAAAATACTGGAGATGGCACACTTGCTCTGTCTCACCAAATCATGCCTCTACCGTGTTATAATGCAATAAAACGACCCTGGCCAGATGCTGGCACCATACTCTTGAATTTCCCAGCCTCCTGAACTGTAAGAAATAAATCTCTGGTCATTATAAATGACCTAGTCTCAGGTATTCTATTATAGCAGGAAAAAAAAAAAAAAAGAACTAGGACAGGCAACAATCCCTTTCAACTCCCCAGCTTCATTTCCTCCACTCATGCCAGACACATTCTTACATTTGTTTTTCTGTCTTATACATGCCCAATCTGCCTGAAATTTCTTGGCTCCTTCCACATTGAATCTCTATTTGTCTTTCAAGATTCAGCTGAACCATGATCTATCAAAATTGCTGAGTACTTAAGGCAAAAATAAGGTGCTACTTCTATTTGAAATAGTAGTGTTGTAGCTCTCATTTAAGACACTTTCGACACTGGATTGCAAGTATTTGTGTCTCTGCCTCCCATGCAACTGTGAGCTCCTTGAGGAGGAGCGCTCATTTTTAAAAGTTATTTTTTGTATCTTCTGACCATTAAGTATCACTGATACATAGTAACTCACTGTGGCAAAGGTTCAGTACAGGTTCACTGGAATAGATGGGCTAAAGCCGAATGTCATGGGATTTTTAGCTATTTCAGCTCAGGGGAAAGACCTGGTTTCAATTCATCCTGAACATTTGATGCCAGGGCCACCTGAGCCTCAGCCCTATGCTTCTCCAGGGTACTTTAACATGGAAGTTGACTACATCACTCTACTACTTCTTCCTTCTTCTCCACTTCCATGCCAAAAGTCTGCAATTGCATGCAGAACTCACTTGGCCTAGGTGATGGAGATCCACATCAAACAAGCTTAAACAGGAAGATGATCCCTGGCATATGGAACCTGAAGAAGGACTAGAGAAACAAATACAGGGAAGGAAGGATGTAGCTGAGGCTCAAAACACAATGAAACCAGGGATTCAGACATTTTTGTACTTTCTTTCCATCTTTCCTCCCTGTTCTTCTGCTTCCTCATCTCTTCTCTCTTATGGCCAGAGATGGTTCCTAGGTTCTTAAAGCTTTTACCACCAGAGGAAGAACCCAAGCTCTTTGTGGTTTTCTATGCAAATATCACAGAGAGAAGGTCTTAAATGCCCAATTTGCTAGGTGCCCACCATTGGATCAATCAACTTGGCCAAAGGGTAGATAGTCCCATTCTGCCAATATGGAGGCTTCCCATTCAGTATGTATATGGGAGAAGAAACTGCTCCTAGAAGAGGATATTGGCAGCTCATGTCAGGGACCACTCTTGCTATTACTGTAAGCAGGATGACTTGGGTACATAGTAAAATGGAAACATCACGCTCAAGAGACCCAAGGTTTCTTTGCCTTTCCTGTACAGACAAGATTTTTGCAAATTCATGTTTCCTTCCTTTGAAATTTTTTCTTGCTCCTCATCTGAGATTTACTGTACATGTTTACCTAAAATTAACAAAGAAACATACACACAAATATTTTATAGTCTGACTCTATGCATTTCCAGTCAACCTTGTAATTTCCCCCCTTCTAATCAGAAAAGGATTTCCCAAGTATCCATGAATAATTTTATAATTACTACAGGTTTTTCTCCTGGAAACTTGGGGTTTTCAACTGTATTATTATTAATTATTATCATCATTATTTATGTGGTGTTGGAGGTCAAACCTAGGGCCTTGTATATGTTGGAAAATTGCTCTACAAGAGTTACAACCCTCAGCCCTAAACTATATTTGTGTGTGTGTGTTTGTGTGTGTGTATGTGGTACTAGAGTTTGAATTCAGGACCTACACCATAAGCCACTCTTTTTTGTGATGGGTTTTTTCGAGATAGGAGCTTGCAAACTGTTTTCCCTTGATCCTCCTGAACTCTGCCTCCTTAGTAGCTAGGATTATAGACATGAGCCACCAGTGTCTGGCTCTAAACTATATTTTGTATGGGATATAACAACCTTCTTAAAATCATTTTTCTTTTTTCTTTTTCCTGTTTAGTTACTTTTCCCCATCTGACCATTTGGCCTGTACCAAACAATTTTGAGAGCAGCAGTTTACTAAGACTCCAACTTATCACATATGCAAGACCTGTTTCCAGAGAATACTTTCCTCTCATACTACTCTGCTTCTCCTCTCATCACAACTGGCAGTAGAGCCTGGCTACCCACCCACATGGAAAATGTTGCCTACTGAAGTAACTTATGACCTGTATGGCATGTTAGGCCAGTCGCATCCTAAGAAAATATATGTATTGTGCTGCTGTGAAATGTGTTTATCATTCAATCATAAAAAATGTGTACTGAGTACTTCCTGTTATTTGTCACAAATACAGTAGAATGCTAAGGACCTGTACTTGATGGTAACTCACACTGCAAGGGTAGAAATAGGTATAAATACAAGGCAGTGTGGCAATCACTCTTACAGAGGAATGTATTATAAATGTTTATCTCATCACCACTGCAGAATTTCAAAACTGCATACCATATGTACTGCTGGACAGATAAGCTGCTAGGAGAAATTACCATAGTTAATGAATGCTGGGTTAAACAATTATTCTAATAAAATTCTTGGTAAATGTCTAGACCACAGCTGTCATGTCTTACAAGTATTTCGTCTGCTTAATTTTTGCTGTTAGTTTCCTTTCTCCTTGTCTTACTATTGTCAGTTTCCTTCAGGAGAAAGTGTAGGTAAAGAAAATAGCCATATCTGTCAAAAACAATTGTGGATTTTTTTTCTCCCCAAAGAATGTAACACAGAGAAGACTCATCTTGTATAATAGTTATGGTTATAGAAGATTATAAAGACACTGGCTTTGTTGATTTTCTGTTTTTTTTTTTTTCCTGTGGTACTGAGGTTTGAACTCAGGGCCCTACATCTTGAGCCACTCCACCAGCCCTTTTTTGTGAAGGGTTTTTGTTTTGTTTTGTTTTGCTTTTTGGTGGGACTGGGGTTTGAACCCAAGGCTTGCAAAGTAGGCGCTCTGCCACTTGAGCCACACCTGGAGTCAGAGGGGTTTTTTTGAGATAGGATCTTGCAAACTTCTTGCCAGGGCTGGCTTTGAACCAGCATCCTCCTGATCTCTGCCTCCTGAGTAGCTAGGATTACAGGTGTGAGCCACTGGTGCCTAGCAAATTTTGTTGATTTTCTGAACTGCATGTCCATGGAAAAGACTTTGCCTAAACTGAGACTCAGAAAGGTCAGAAGTGAGAGTTTCAAACCTTTATTTGCATCTTTCACTTGGTAGGAAGTCTAAGGGAAGACTTAAGGGAGGGACTTAGTCATGTAGGTAGGAAGATGGGGTTCAAACCCCAGCTATTTGAGTCCCACTGACAAGGTGACACCAGTGGGAGAAGGCACAGCTCTGCGCAAACCTGGAATACTACAGGATACCAGAAGGGCTCCAAAGCCTCAGTGGTATGTCTCAGGAACCCAGTTAGAGTCATTGTCATATGCAGGAGAAGTAGGCTTTTTTGAGGAACCGTCTGGGGCTTCCAGAAATACTTTCGGTGAGGTAAGTATACTGCAGGAGACTGGGATCCTTGAGAGTACGTTAAGTGGTAACACATTGACTATCTGAGCATGGATGTAAATTATGCTCATTTGTACCCACCAGCTGATGATGTCTGAGTCTGTGAATTCATTTCCCAAGTGTCTGACTAAGGCCTATCACATGTCTCAGGTATTTCCCACAGAAAAAGAGAGATCCCTTATTTGTCTTAGATTGCCTGGAGGTATCCTTCTCTGCTTCCTATAATAAATCTCATGGAACATTCTGCCTTGATTTTTTTCTCACTAGACACACAACAAATTTTTACTCATGACAAAACCTTTTCCAGCTCCAAACTACATGTGGATAGTAGGTTATTATGAAGCCATGGGCTACCAAGCAAGGGAAAACAGAAAACACATGGAAGATCCTGAAAAGACATGCTGGATCATGGATTTTCAGACTAGATGGGGCACGTTCAGGGTGGTATGGCCATAGAATGGATCATGGATTTTCAAATTAACCGCCCTACTAGCCCCTCACCTTAGATTCAGCCTCATTTTGGACTCCAAATCCAATAAGCACTCCAAGGAGACAATTAGGAGCCCAGGCCAGCAGCTCCTAATAGAACATTCCACAGTCTTGTGGATGATTCTGCTGCAATGTCAAGATTCACAAGAAACTAACTTGGCCTCTCCCACACTCCCCTGTCTTACCTAGGGAAGTCAGTAGGGGCTGTCCCTGCAGCCCACTTTCTCTGTGACCTCTTGTCTGCCCCTTATGCCTTCACAGTATTCACTAATCACCTGGCCCTCTACAACACACCCCTAAGAAAACAGGTGCCCTGGGGCTTGGGTGCTGCATGCACACCATCATTCCCACCCTGAAGTTGAACTCTCAATCCCATATGTGCCTGTTTCCTGCCATCCTTGACACACCCTCTTGGTTGCTTCCTACACCTCAATTATGACCAATTAAAGGAAAATAACCAGCCCAAGATTCCTAAAAGGGGCTTCCCAGCCTTCATTGCTGTGTAAGTTGTGGACCTGATCTTGTTTTATGCTGGAGCCCAGCTTATTTTTTGCTCAAGAAGACCAGCAAGGTAAGGCCCAAGTCTTCCAGGCCCATATTTGCTATTCAGAAATTTGAATTGTTCAAGAGTGACTTTAGTAGGTCTCATCTGTACAGCCTTGAAACTGCCTTACAGATCGTTTTAGAGACTGAACTCCAATATCCATAATTAGCATAATGGTTCCTCTGTTAGTACAGGGTTGGGCTGTATGTGAATTCACAAACTTCTCAGATCCTAAGACAGTATCATTATCTGTGAGGGCTGTGACACATTTGAGGCTGAGCTGTCTGTGGGATGTGAAGAACAAGATCACTGACGTTAAAGACAGTAGGGAGGGTATGAGGACTGGGAAAGATTTCCATTGCTGGCACTGGACATCAAACATGAGAGGTAGGTTAGAGAAAATAAGTCACTTTATGAACTGGAGCAACAAACTCACAACCCTAAAATAATTTAGCATCACACTCATAATTCCCCAAAATGAAAGGATAGGGCTGTTCCTCCAACTTCTGCTGGCAATTCTGTGACTTATTCCCCCACACAGGTTGCTCTTGGCAAGCATTTTAGCTTGCTTTCATCTAGTCAATTGTCAGAGCAAGGGACAGGGAAACATCAAAACATATGAGTTACTCTTATGTTGTGACTTAGTCTGTTTCCTCTTGCTGCAACAGCATATCTCAGACTGGATAACTTATTTTAAAAAAAAAGAGATTTATTTTGGCTCATGGCTCTGCAAGCTGGGAAGCTCAAGATTGAGCAGCTATATCTTGTGAGGGTCACATTATGCTACATGCACAGCAGAAAAATGAAAAAGGGCTGAGGGAAGCCCTTGTGGAAGAAATCACATGGCAAGAAAGGAAGCATGTCTTGCTTCCTAACAATCCACTGTGGCTATGAAGAACTCAGTCCCGAAAGAGTGAGAACTCAGCCCTCCCAGATGGTATTCCTTTATGCATGAGTGCTGTAGTCCCATGACCCAAATGCCTTCTGCTAGGTCTCACCTCCCAACACTGCTATATAGAAGAATTAAGTCTCAACACAAGTTTCAGCAAGGACAAACCATAATCAAGGTAGAGTACCTTGTATCTTGGAAAGATGGTGGTCTGATCTCCACATTAGGAAAAGGTACATGAAATGCCAAGCAAAACCAATACACAAAGAACTCTGTGAAATTCACTAACTGAAAGCCAAAGAGAAAAGGATGGCTTTGCTGTCATTTTTCACAAAAGTGTGATGGAGCAGATCAGTACAGATGCAGCTGATTAAGCACCTGGCCTTCCTCCCTGTCTCCTTGTCAGTCAGCAGTCTCCCCGCCCCTTTCCTGCTTGAGAAGGGATGCTTCTCTTGGGGACCAGCCAGTGCAGTGCTGAAAGTAATCCTAAAGAATCCTTCAGCAAATGGTGATGCACTGGGGCACCAGGGGGAACAAGGAGTTCAGGAACTTAACTAATTGTGTTTCAATTTGTCTAACATTGGTAGCAAACAGGGATGCCATGTGGCAGTAATGAGATCACCCCTCATGGAAAGCTGTAAAAAGGCTTAGAGAAAGGGAAGGGAGGGAAAAACCAAAGTACAGGCTAAAAATAGTTCTTTAGAATTGCTTTCTGGGCTGTCTGAACCATGACAAAAGTTCTTCTACTCCTGCCACCAGTGTTGCAATAATAACGGAAAAGGAAAGGGAAGGAGCCAGGAGTGTTAAAAGCAGACCTGGCTGCCTCTGGCCATCTCCTTGGTATTGCATACTGTCAATTTCAAGGGGACACAACTTCTGACAAGCTCCCTGCATCCTGAGCACTCCCAAGATTAGCTGTGGTTGGCTTTTCAGTGCTGGGCAATCTTTATATTCAGGTAACTACACTTATCAGTGAGAAATAATACCAGGAATGATTTGCAAACCAGAGTTGTCATCCCACCTCCATTGTCCACAGCATTTTCCCAACTCAGGACCCAGAGAACTGTCACATTTTGGCTGCAGAGTTCTGCTGACCAGCGTCAATGCTATTTTGCAAAGTATTTATATATTTTTTCTGATTAAAAATGTACTCCTTAAGTCTCAGGAAGAACATACATCATTTTTAGAATGACAGTTTTATTCGAAGTCTCATTCTGCTTCCCTTCATTACCAGAACTTCCAGTCATGTATTTGGCCACAAAATCCAAGAATCCTAGCTGTACCAAGGTTATTTTTTATTTTAAAGAACAAGTTAGATTGATCGGGGAAGTTATTTTTTACTCCAGTGGCTAACCATTGTTTTAGAACTCTAAAGTCTTCAAAGGATTTCACATACAAGGACATCAGGGTAGCTTATCTCTCAAGCCAGACCCTAGTGCAGCAGACACCTGGGACATTTTTAACCACCAGCTCCTTCTTGGTGTCAAGTCAACCACTTAAAAATAACACAATTCTAACTTTCAAAAAGGTCTGTCTTAAACACAACCCAAATCTGTCCCATTTAAGTCCACTTTATTTTATAGTCTGTCTCCACAATTCATAAAAACTGGCTGCAACCTTGAATGAAGTGTGAGCAGTTAGAGACAATGATTAGGTAGCCCTGTGCTCCTCTGTACTCTTGCCATGCCTCAGGCTAGAAACATTTTGAGCAATTGTGTTATAGAAGAAAACACTCTCCACCACAATTCCTTATTTTCACGAATTTAGAGACTAAAGATGATCAATGTATCATCTTTAGATGAGAGCTAAGGGACATCAGGTGCACATGTGGGCACTCCGATTTACCTTCTTAAGTTTCCTCATTATGAACCCATGCACAGAGGACAATAATCCAAAAGTGCAGAAGCACATATATATAGATAGTGACCTACATCCTTCCCCAGAGGTGACCACTCTTACCTTTGATGTTACATTAATCTTTTGTACTATGAGAACTCTTCTGTGTATTAAGTGGCCCACAGATTAAGTGACAGAGATCCTCTGGGAGAAGGTTCTGAATGATTAGCTAGAACAAGATACCATTTTCTCCTAACCTGAGCATCCATCCTCCTCAGGGCACAGACTGCAATCTGTAAACAAGACAAAATTTCTCCATTTTCTAACATTATGAAATTGGGTACATATTCAATAGTTGATGATTCTCTGAAACATGCTGGGATGCTTTCTCGTTCAAAAAATAATACCCAAACTGTTTGATAACTTGTTTATCAGAGCACATCCTTCATGCTCCACTTGATCCTAGTATATGTCACATTTTTGATGTTAGCCAAAGAAGGGGTCCAAGCCCTTTTGAATTATGTAGCCATATTTCATTTATTTGTTTAGAGAAAATAATTCTTGGGGCCAATATATGCACCACAAGTACAAGTTCAGGTGATCATTCACTGCTACAATCCAGGCCAGGGACTCTTGGAGTGAGGAGGAAGGGAGAGTGTAGGACGCTCAGGGAAGGAAGGAAGGAGGGCTAATGTGTGTGGGGGTGAGGGGAGGGGAACTTTAAAAAAATTACCTGTGTCTCCTTTCCCTAGACTGAGGTCGGCAGACTCAATCTAGCTTTCAGGGTGCAGTGCAGCACAGCTCGGCCCAGCCATTCATGTTTCAACTGTGGCTGCTTTTGCAATGGCAGAGTAGGCAGGAGAGATTGCATGATTCTCAGTATAAAAACTCTCAACAACTTTGCCCTTAGTAGAAACACTTTGCCAACCCTGCCTTACATACTTCTTGAGAATCATTACCCAGTGAGCCATCATTACTAAATAATGTATCCCATTTCTTAGAGATGGTCTTCTGGGCTATAATGGCTAGGTTTAGCTTTGGATGTCAATAATAAAGATCTGGAAAATAGTGACTTAAACAAGCTCTCTTTTCTTTCACCTAAAAGTCTAGTGCTGATCTGACACTCCCTAGAGTCAGGGATCCAGACAACTTCTACACCACTGCTCTTCTCTCTACAGTTTCCATTGCCAAGGTCACACCATTGTCCAAAAGGATAATGCCAAAATATCAGCCATTACATTTGTACTCAGGCAGCAAGAAAGAAAAAGAACAGCCTCAACTCAACTTTTAAGGAACTACTAGAAATACCATTAGATACTTGCACTTATAATCATTGGCATAATTTAGCTATCCTGTTATAGTGGAGTCTCAAAAGTGTAGTTTTAGTTGAGTAGAAAGTTGCTCAGCTAAAAAAATCAGGATTATGTTATTTTAAAAAAGGAGAGTAACAGAATATATTAAGGGATAATAAGCCATGTCTCCCATTGGAACCATATTCCAGTCACCAAACCCCTTATTAATGGTGTATGCCCTGGGCAGGATAATCATTTTGTGCATAGCTCCAAAATGATAGTCTTTAAATATGTATATAATTATTATCCAAAAGATGGTGAGCCCAGTGCCAGTGAGAAGTGATTTTTGGTTGATTGCTTCCCAATTTGCACTCAGAAGAGCTGTCTCCTTCGAAGGATCTGGATAAATTCACCTTTTAGTATCGAGTATGGAGCTGTGCACGCAGGCCTGTATGAATAGAGTATTTCTAATATAGTCCATTGAAATTCTATTTTTTAAATAGACTCTGCCTGTTTGGTGTTATCAGGGTCCATATGCCCACTAATACCTATTCTCTAATTCCCATACCATATGGCATTTGCCTCCATCATGACAATCAACTACAGATCAGAAAAACTTGGGATTACCTCTCCCCAAAGCCATATCTAACCCACACCCAGCACAAGAGAATTTTCTCTCAACTTCCTAGATTTTCAACATCTCTATGCAACCTAGTAGGTTCTGATATTTCCAATTAGAAAGGGCTGCTTGCCTCACTTTTGAAACAAAGGGTGTGAAGAGTCAGGGACAGAATTAAGGTCAGATCAGGGATCAAGAGACTATAAAGTCAAAACTAAGCATAAATTTTGATTCGGAACATTTTCTGAGTACTGACAAGAGTGGAAAAAATAGCATAAGTCACTTCTTTTGGCATATTGGTTACTACTTGGCAACTAATTTTTTTTTTTTTTTTGGTGGGACTGGGGTTTGAAATCAGGGCTTGAGCCACACCTCCAGTCCATTTGACACTGGTTATTTTGGAGATGGGGTCTTGCTAACTATTTGCCCAGGCTGGCCCCAAACGATGATCCTCCCAATCTCAGCCTCCATCTAGTTAGGATTATAGGCCTGAGCCATAAGTGCCAGGTGGGAATTAGTTTTGTTCCAATATTTTTGTCTTCACTACAAAAGTAAAAACCAGAATTTTAGTCTGGAAAGCCCTGGAAATCTCTCACATAATAATGTGAGATTAAATTGGCACTTTGTAGTGTCAGGGACTCAGGCTACCCATGCATTCTCTGTCAAGTTAGGAGACAGATGCCATATGCAAGTTCACAGTGTATTTACAGGCTTCCAAAAGCCATAGCAATTTAGTAGAAGATGAGTAGTGAAGAGGAGAAACCGAGAGTGGCACAACGCAGAAGACCCAACAAAATGCATTTTATTTTCAGAGCTGGGAGTTATGATGTAAAGCGCAAAGAAATTTTCTACCACTAAGTGTTATACTGGAATAAGCAAGGAAAAAGTGTATTTTTAACAAGTGTAGATTTGGGTGGGAAGCAGAAGATTCAAAGAGATAAGCCATATTTAAAGAAAGAATTGGCTTCCTATCAGTAAAGAATAAGAAATCCTAAGGTTGTAAAAGAAGCTAGTGAAAATGATGTCCTCAGTCCTTCCCTGCCAGGCAAACCTGTGCAAACAGCAGGTCCAGAAAGCCGAATGCATTCAAAGCATAATCACAAGGGTGCCAGTTATATATCAATTAAAAAAGAGTTAAGGAAAAAATGAGGACAATGGAAGAAAACTTACTAATAGAAAGTCATAGAGAAATACTGCCATTGGAGCACATGAAGTTTCTGGTTAAATTCTTTGCAATGAATTGTTGAAACTAAGTGAAACAATTTCTCTGTGAAGGAAGACCACAAAACAGAAATAAAACAAAAACGAGATAGCAAGAACTTAGGTGGAGCTGGAATGTGGGCTCAGAACTCAGAAAAGGAGGAGAAGTGAAGATGGAAAAAATGTGACGAAAAGAGAACAGTTAGTGTAAATAGTCAGAGGCAGAAAAGATAACAGGTAAGAATGCATCCAAAGGAAGTGGAGATTTAAAACATCAGAGAGAAAACAATAGGTATAGAAGCAGATATTGAACATTACTGGGATCCCTGAAGAGTGAATGAAATGGGTCAGAACAAATCCTTAAAGATACAATTCCTAAAACAAAAGCAGAGTCAAATATGATTTGTGACAGTCAGGGAGAAGAGGTCAACACTGAAAAGTATCCTTGTAAAGTTATTCAACTTTTAAGACAAAGAAGGAATCCTTTAGGGCAAAAAGCAAAAAGATGAAGACTGGCCTCAGATTTCTTTACATCAAGTTACATTCAAGAAGACAACACAGCAACAATTATAAGATGCTTAAAAAAAGAAAGGGATAGCCAAGGATTTTATGTCCAACAAACTATCATTCATTCAGTACAGACAGTTCTGAACATGCATGGAGTCAGGGGATATTGTTTCCACAAGTGCTTGAGCAAACTTGCTATCAGATAACTGAGAAAACAAAGGCAAAGGAACAGCAGTGAATACTGAAAATCTTCATCTAAGGCAGGATTTGTTTAAAAAAAAAAAAGCGAAGAAAGAAAGAAGTGAAATGTGAAGGTCTATGCCCTGATAATGTGCCTGGCATACCTGTGAAAATCAGGAGGGAGGGGGCAGAGTGAAGATAAGAGTCCAACCAGAGTTGGTGACTGCCCCTCCTCCAACAGGTGGAGGTGAAAGGGGGTCATTTAAAGGAGACTAGTCAGATCACACCACTCCTCTCTCCCACTCCTACCTTCTTGTGCTTCCAACTGCAACTGGAGTAAAATCCCATCTCAGACCTGGCATGTTCTGGCCCTGCCTAACCCCACAGACATGTCTCCACCCAACAGCATCTCTTTTCATCTACTTCCCCTTAGTCTTTTGAGCTGCATGTTCTTTACTGTTTTCCATATTTTGCATGTGCCATTGTCCCCCCACCCGAGGATTCACATCTGCCTTCGAGAATATTCCTTCCCCGTTCCTTCATTACTCAATCATACTTTTACACTGAGCATCAATGTCTCCAAGAGGCCTGCCCTGACTCCCCAACTGAAATCAGTTCTATAATTATGTTCAATGCATTTCCCTTCACTATGCTCCACATCTGTGGAATTACTTATTTAATATATGCTCCTCCTATTAAGACTTTAAACTCCAAGAAGGTATAGCTAAGTCTGGAACACACTTAAGTACTAGGATCAAAGAGAGGCATTATTGCATGAGAAGCTACTAACAAAACAACTTTTCTTCCACAAATCACTCTTTCTCTGCATCATCTCTTCTGTTATCTGCAATGTGATATGGTAAGAAATCACTTCCAAAAGCAATACTAAAAAATTGGAAGATTTTTAAGACATTGTTTCATATAATTACTTTACTAGGGTAGGAAAGAATAAAAATGCATTTTAGAAAGATTTTCAGAGAGGACTAATGAGAGTTTTCTCATAAACTATATGCTCCCTTTGAATTCTGAAGGCATTTTTGCCTCCAGTGCATTGGGCTTCTATTGTATGTTTCCATATACCATTTGTCACACAGACACAGTAAAGGATAAAATCAGGAAGCATTTCACTTACTTTGGATGTTCAAATTTGTCTATAAGATCAACCTTTTCCACCAGGTCTCCTCCAATTGTTCGGACTAAATCATAGAAGTCGTTCTCTGCGTAATTCTCAGAGGGCAACCAGAATGAAATATCATTTATCAAAGCAGGGTATCTGCTAAGAGGCTAACAAAACAAGAGAAGAAAAGATAGATGGATTTGTTAGGTGGATGAGAATAAATTTTTCATGGAAAGTTTCAGTTGGCTAATTAGAAAATGTGATAAAACATTATTTAAACATTTGAATTTTGGGGAACAAAATGAACTTAAGACATAAACCAATATTCAAAATTAGCAAATTCCATTATGAATGCTACAGATTCTTACCACATATTTGTAACATTATCATGTTATATGTATATTGCCATTATTGTTCAATTTAGTATAAAGCAATCTGAATATATCATATTTCACATTTTCCCATTTGAATACTAGAGGAGAAAAGTTCAAATTTAATTAACATGCAATTCATTAACTTCTTATGATACTTTCAGGAAGCCATTTTAATAGAGAAATTAGTAAGAGATTGTCAAAACTGATATTCAGTTACTAATGTCATTATTTGTTAGCATTTCTAATTATTAAAATAAGGAACTAGGTTGATAAGTAGTCATTTGGGGTTATTTTTCAAATTACGCCTTAAGAATATGATAAATGCAACATAGCCATTTCCCCAATTTAATTCCTCTTTTCCTCATTTACTGCTCAGAAGTTCATAACTATATTGGACATACATTCATACATTAAAATTAGATATGCTTAGAAGTTACTGTGCTTGTATATACCCCTATGTATATGTCTATCACAAATACACACACATACACAGGTCATGAACTCTAATATAGTTATTGCCACAATGAAAAATGCTCCATTATGTGACTATGAAATCCTAAGGGAATATCTGCTAAAGCTGTACATTTTCTAGAAAGACAAATATATACATTGACTTATGCTAAATATGGTCACTATAAATCCTTTGCTGAACCACTGATCACAAAAAGTATAAAACTTTTAAGGAACAAAGTCTCTTAAGAACTAAAATACACGTAAATGATTATTGAACTTGAAATACCAATAAAGTTGTCAATCTGTTTAGAACACACATTTGAAACAAGTGCAACAAAGCTACCATCTAGGGGTTCTTAACAATAATACCTCAGCTCCTGAGAAGCATCGTATGTTTCTCTGCTAGAGCAAAATCAGGAAACTGATTTTGTGATATATAACCTGGGTTAATGAACCACAGAAAATGACACTTTGGTGACTTATACACAGGGCTTTTCCTTTTGATGGTACATTTGTGTCCCTTAAGGAATATGGGCATTTAGGGAGATTAGTAAGAGATGGAGATTACCAAGAATTAATATGAAATTTTCTCTTCCATGAATCTAGGCTGAGGCCCCACACTTTCTAAGCATAGATGGGAGGCAAGATCACAGAGAAAAGGGAGATGATATCCCAATGGAGCTTCTGTGTCAGTAATTCACGGACAACAATCAATATGATAATAAGGCAGCCAGCCATAATACATCCTCCCCCGCCAACAGTTTAAAATTATACCATGGTACATGGCTTCAAAAAACAGAGTTAAAAAGAAAAACTCACACAATTTATTATATTGCAATCTAGTCTAAACTAGCAAATGTAACAAGTCTACAGTAATGGTTAAACTAAAGGATACATTAACTCCACTGATTGGTGTCACACGTGACATACCTACTAGTTGCCCTTGCTCTTTTTAGCAGGAGAAATCCAGTTTTGTTTTGAGAACTAGAAAATAATTACAGACACATGATTACTGAGATGTAGGCTGACAGGAGTTTATCCACTGGTGGAGTCTGGGGATGTAGCTCAGGCACAAAGTCCTGGGTTCAATTCCTAGCACAACACACATACACACAAAAGATTAAACCACTGGTGGTGTTAAAAGCCATCCAGTGGCTTCCTATTGCTCCTAGGACTGATTCCGGAAAGTTTGAAACTGATTCCTAAAAGTTTCTAGTTCTTTCCAAGGTTCTCCAGGCTCAGGCGAGCTTGGTTTACTCTGTTTCTTGAACACTTTAGGGTACTTCCTCCATATGCCATTTCTTGCCCTTCCTACCCCCCTTCTGGGCCTTAGCCACAACATTCACTTCGTGTCCTCCAAGATGATATCAGCACCTTCTTATGGCACCTGGTCCTTCTCTTGTGTAGGACTTTTCATCAGTATCATATTCATGTATTTACTTCATGTCTCTTCATGTTTTTGAGGGCAGGGCACATATCACCTCTTCCGTTCACCTGAATCTCCATTGTCTATACAGTCCCTATTACACTGTAGGTGTTCAACAGAGCACATCATAGCATAGCTTTGTGTGAGTATTGGCTACAGAGTCCATCAACTTACCTGTTCTTCCTTTTCTAGCAATGACAGCTAATGGACATACCAGGCAAATAAGGCATGGAGACACCTCTACCCTGAGCTTAACAACCATGCAAAATGACACTGGCCTGAATGGGCAAACTGGTCTGGCAGAGACCTGATAATCCACAATCATAGAGTCATAACCTTAAATGCTATCTAATATTATTTGTGTTTTGACCTAGACAGAGATGTGCCTATTTAATTAGTTTTATTGGATAAACACATATTGATTAGTTCTTTTGTTTGCCCTTTTTTATATTTGTTTGTTTTTAAAGAATTGAAAAGGGAATCAAACTATAGATACAAAAGAGACTTTCAAAGTCACAGTGAATATTATGAACCTTTCATAACAATACATTTGAAAACTTGATTAAGTGAATAATTTTTGCTTAAAACAGAAAACCAATGACTGCACCGAATGGAATGACTTTTCAACTCTCTTTACAATAACAATTTTATACAGAAGATGCACAGTATAACTTTATCAGATGTTTAAGGTAAGTGTTGTTCTTCTTGTGTTTAAAATGTTTCGTGAAACCACAAAGGAGTGAAACTCAACTAATTTTATGAGGTTCAAAGACAAAACTAGACAAGCATGGTACTATTTTTAAAATATTGTAGACCAATTTCATATTATAACCTACATGAAAAACCCTAAGTGTAACTTTAGCAAACACAACTCAATAGCATACTAATATAATATTACGAAATGGCCAAGTAGGGTCTATTCTAGAATTATTATAGTGGTTTCAAACCCAAAATAATGTACTAATTAATATGAAAACCCTGCCATTAGTTCATAGGGAAGAAGAATTTGGTAAATATATCATTTGTTCAGTATGAGGGAAAAAATCTTGGCACACTAGAAATAGAAGGCAACTTCCTTAACTGACAGTATACATCCAATTTAACTCTAAAATTTTGGGGGCATTCCAGTCAAAGTCAAGAGTAAGCCAGGTGTGGATGTGCACACATTCTTACTTTTCATTTAACTGGTTTTCTTGTTTTTTCCTCTAGCTTATTTATGTGAAAGATTAACTCATGTTTGGAGACTTTCTTGCTTTTAAGTAAAAGCATGCAAGGATGTAGAAGTTCCTCTATATATGTCTTTAGAGATATATCCTAAATCTTTAAAATGCAGTATTTCATTGTTCAGTTTAAAATATTTGTATCTTCTAGCACTATTTTTTCTTTATTTGGTGAGCAGAGTATTCTTAATTTTGATACATAATTGAATAAATTTAGAAACATCAACTGTATACTATTATATTTCATTTTGGTCTGGCAAGAGATGGAGCACTGAGGCAGATACTGGTCTTTGCTCACCTGAAACCTGCTTTTCCTAGCTAGAGAACTCCAGATTTGGTTTAGGAAGTGGGTGGATCCCTTGATTACAGGAACAGACTCCTTAGTTCTAGGCAATAAAAGTCATGACTGGTTAATCAAAACTGGTATAACAGTCATGGATTAAAATATCACTTTGTAGCCTGTAAGTGTACACAATTATTGTGTGTCAAATAATTTTTTTGGTGGAACTGGAATTTGAACTCAGGGTTTTGTGCTCGCAAAGCAGGCACTCTACTGCTTGAGCCACACCTCCAGTCCTAATTAATTTTTTTTGACAAATTTAAAAACTAGTATAAAAGAGTCATGGTCATTTATGCCTCATAGCCAGTCATGGTGTAGGCATGATCTCTCTTTTCATCAGTGAGATGGAACAGTATCTGTACTAGGAGCAAAAAGTCAGACTTTAGTGAGGATAGCTTTTTTGTCTTGACCATTTCTTCCCATTTGAGATGCTCAAACAAGGTCATGGTCACTGCAGCAGGTTAATATTTTTAGTAGGCTAGTTTAATCTATTTACTTTCACTTTGATGTGTTTCATACACATAATCTTTATTTGTGTTTTCTGATAATCAGTCTTTTTCTTTCCGCAAATTTTCTCCTTCTTCATTCTATCTAATCAGATTTTACACTACTCTGGTGTAAGAAGCTGTAAATTGCATTTCTATTTTACATGTATGCATACATGTATGTGTGAATATATATGTGTATATATATGTAAAAATATGTATCTATATATGTAAATTATTATAAAGCATAAAATTAATGTCTCAGTTCACCTACTAAATAAACAAGAAACTTCTTTTTCTTCAACAACCCCTCTTTCCAACTATCTTCCTTATTATTGTTGTCTAGAGTTCTATCTTAAAATAAGCACATATGAAGTTGTTTAAGTCAACAGTTAATTTTAAATTACAGTATTTTAAATTATAAGCCAGGTGCTAGGGTTATGCCTATAATCCTAGCTACTTGGAAAGCTGAGATCAGGAGGATCAAGGTTCAAGGCCAGCCCATACAAATAGTTCATGAGACCCCCATCTCCAAAATAACCAGAGCAAAATGGACTGGAAGTGTGGCTCGAGCTGATGCTCTGCTTCATGAAGCCCTGAGTTCGAACTCCATATCGTCAAAACAATTTTTTTTTTAAAGTTCTATTCTACATTTGATTCTTGCGTTCTGTGTCTTTGCTGACAGGCAATTCCCCCATGGGATCTTCATACAACTTATAATGGTTTGTACAGCAAACAGCCTTGGAACACATAGGTAGTATTTTGTGGGGTAGGCAGATTCATTCATTTCCTCAACAGAATGACAAAGTTAATATCTTCTGCAGAAACTAAGACCAGGAAATTTTACTAATAGCTCTTCAAATGATTGGGAGGAAATCTAACAAACATAAAAGAAGAAACAAAATATTGAGAGGTACCTAAGTGTGAGGGTTTTTAGCTATGTCACTAGTCCTGTGTGTATACAGCCATCTCCCAGCAGCTCCTAGTTCACCATGGGATTGGGGTCAGGAGAATGGCCCTGAAGAGGAAACTTCCACTACCTCTGTAACAAAGTCCTTTATCTCTGAGGCAGAAATCTCCTGTCACTGTCTGCATCCATGAAGCTGTAGAGCAAGTTACTTAGTTAAGCTACAAGTGGGATAAAATTTTGAGCCTTTCCCAGTACCAATACCCTTCCTTCCTGTGTTGACATAAACAACTTACAAGATTTCAGAGGTTTCAGCCCTTAGTCCCTGGGACCCACTGCCTTTGGACCTCTGGCAAGGCAGAAACAACATTGTGAGAGAATGTGGCAGAGGAAGCTGCTCCCCTCTTGACAGCTAGGAAGCAAGGAGAGAAACAGGAAGGGGTTGTCCCTTTAGAACACTCCCCCAAGGGCATAACTTCCTTTCACCGGGTCCCACCTCTTAAAGCTTCCATTACCTCTCCACAGTGACATCTGCTGGGGACCAAGCCTATAACACATGGACCTTTGAGGGACACTCACAATCCAAACAATAGCATTTCCTTTTAACTTTTGCTCTGGCCAATGAAAATCCTTTCACAGTTTTTTCAGTGAAAGTCTGTGGGTGGCAAACTCTTGGTATTTTCAGGTCTGAAGCTCCACACACTTAAATAATTTAGCAGTGCACAAAATTGTGGGTTTATAGGTATTTTTCACTGGAGCACTTAGAAATTTTTTCCTGGAACCTATTAGTAATGATGACAAGTCTGCTGTCAGACAGGTAATCTGTCTTCCTCTTGGCATTTTGGAAGCCTTGTGCCTTTATCTCTGAAGTTCTGCAGTTTGACTCTGATGAAGCTGGGTATGCATTTATCTTTATTTATTCTGCTCAGTAAACAGAGTGTGCTTTCAATCAGAGGGTGCACATCTTGTTCCCATTCTGAAAAATTCTAGTCACTACTTTCTGCAATTCCTTTTATTTTCTTCTGGAAATGTAATAATACAAATCGTGCAGTACCTGAATCTGTCTTCCATTTCTGTTAACTGACCTATTTTAGGTTTTTATTCTGTGTCTTTCTGCTGCATTCTGGGTGAATTCTCCATTAACAGCATTTACCCACTCATTCTCCCTTTAACTGGGATTAGTTTCATCTGTTTTCTTTTTTATCTCAGTGAATTTATTACTCATTTCTGAGATCCAACTGCTTTCTGTATCTACTTATATTCCATTTCTGCCTGTTTTTGCCTATTATTTAGAATTTCCTGATTTGTTTTACAGTTATTCCTCTACTCATCTCTTTGAGGGACTGGGAGGGGTGGGAGTACTGGGGTTTTCTTCAGTACTGGGTTTTGAACTCAGAACTCAGGGTTTTGTGCTTGCTAGGAAGGCGTTCTATTGCTTGAGCCATGCCTCTAGGACTTTGAGCTCTAGATATTTTTGAGACAGGGTCTCACTTTTTGCTCAGGCACACCTAGACCATGATCTTCCTACTTATGCTTCCTGCAGTAGGTGGATGACAGGTGTATACCAGCATGGCCATATATTGATGGACATGGTGTCTCAGGAATTTTTTTCCAGGCCAACCTGCAACCACAGCCCTACTGATCTCAGCCTTCCACATAGTTGGGATGACAGGTGTGCACTACCACATTCAGCTATTGGTTGAGATGGGGGGTGTCTCATGAACTTTTTGCCAGGGCTAGCCCTGAACTATGATCCTCCAGATCTCAGCCTCCTGAGTAGGACTACAGATGTGAGTCACAGTTGCTCTGTCTGAGGCATTTTTTTAAAGCTTTCTTTTTGATTTTACTTTAATCTGCAGTGGATTTAGATTCTGACTGTTGATGTGGATGGTGACACTTGTAAGCAAGGTCAGTTTTCTTCATGCGGCTTGGAACTTGTACATGCTGGCTCTTGTTTAGGAAATAACCACAAATACTCTTTCACCCTGTTTCTCCTAAAGGTTCTTGTGGTTCTTCCATCTGAACCCTTGGCCCTAAATGGAGGTGACAGTGGTGGTCTGTGTTTTTGTCAAATGGTTGCTGATGATGAGGCTGGAATGGCTCATCTCACAAATAAGGAGGCTTTGTCTCTGCCCAGCTCTCTTCCTGGGATCAAAGCTTCATACAAGCTAGAGGTCTTAGATGTCAGCAGTTGTGGGCCTCTCTTCTAGCTCAGAGGGCATGATCACCACACTACCCATCTTCAAGCACAGCATAGGCTCTGCCTTGCATGTTACAGTCCTAAATCCTTCAGTCCTAAAGCTACTCCCATTCCCCCACCCATAACAATCCAGGAACCCACAGTTTTCATTCTCACACCATGCTTTGTGTTTGATATTGGTCTGTTACTTGCAACAATATGTCTTTTTTTGGGGAAGGTATGGTTAATTACTTTGCATCTGTCATTCCTGTGTGCTTGGAGCAGGCAAGATGCTACATGGGAAAATCAACAACTCTATTTCTTTACACAACAGCTCTTAACTTTTTTAGGGAGGAGGATACAGAGCTCTGAAAACAATACAAGACTTTTTTTGTTCCAGAAAAGTACATATTTTCATAAATGCAGATTTTTGCCTAGAATTTCTAGGATTCACAAACCCAGTGAAAGTCACTTCAATGAGTCAGAATAAGGGCTAGTCTATGAGCCATGCTCAAAACTGTGTTATGCAATTCAAAAGTTCACAGTTAAGATGACTCTAGTAAGAGAGTTAAAACACACCAAACTCATACTTTACTAGCAAATCATATTTACACTATATACCTGTATTTTACATATATCTACATGGTAAAGAATGCACTTTATGATGCTAAAACCATACACAAAAGCATCATTTGTCTCGTGGAAGCTATTTACAATGCAGTCATAGTTATTTAAACTTTAAAAGTCCTTCTTTTTATGGACTGGACTTAGAAACTCCTCCTAAACTTGGACAATAGTTTAGGCCATTCTAGTTTCTGACCTACTTGTGGGTCAGCTTTGGCCTTTGCTACGTGTCACAGCCCAACTACTCTAGCCTCACAGTCCTGCTGCCACCCCATCCTGTCTTCCCTAGGTGTGGATTCTGAGGGTACTGGATGACATGCTAGTCCCCACCTCAAAGTCTGCTTCTGAAGGGGAAACTGACCTTGACCAGTAGATATCAGTCAATATCTGCATTTTCTTTCTTTCTTTTTTGTAGTACTGGGGGTTTGAACTCAGGGCCACACATTTGCTACTTGAGCCATACCCCCAGCCCTTTTTCTTTTTTTTCAGATAGGATCTTGTGTTTTTGCCTAGGCTGCTTCAAACTGCCATATTTCTATCTCTGCTTTCTAATTTGCAAGATTTACAGGCATGCACCATCACACCTGGCTGCAAAACCAGTAATCTCTTGACAAAAGAATTTGGTGTGCCCAGAGGATGGTAAGCCTTGAGGAGCATCCACAAAGTAAGTCAGACTTGGATAGTAGTCTACTTTCCCACTACCAGCCCAATGATATAATGCAATGTCTTCAACATGGTGTCCTGAGAATCTTGCACACATCCTATTTGGTCACAGGGCAAAGTCTTAGGCCATAGCTCATTTGCACCATGACAGGAGCCCTGTTGCCCTCTTGTATTTGGAGTTGTGAGAAGCTACTATGAGGCCATCTCCTACTTGTCCTCCTGTCCCCTAGGACGCTTTCATGAGGCAGTTTCTTATCATTTCCCAGGTTCTGACAAGGTATGAGGCTTCCCACCTCACCTTATTCACAACCAAACTGCAGAATATATAATCTCTGTGCAACAGAGTATTTTACAGTGTAGGCTGTAATCATTTGCCTTGTTATAGACTGAATTGTGTTACCCACAAAAAAACGGTGTAGGAATCCCCATTACCTTGGAATGTGACCTTATCTGAAGAGAGGGTCTTTTACAGAGGTGATCAAGTAAAAATGAAGCCACTGAGATGGCCCCTAACCAAATATGACTAGTGTCTTATAAGAAGGGGAACTTTGGACACAGACTCAGATGGAACACAACATGCAGATGAAATCGGAGATTAGAATGATATGTGGCCAAGCAAAGGAACAGCAGGATTGCAAATAAAGCAGCAGGAGTGAGAAGAGAGGCATGAAACAGATCCTCAGGGGCCGCCAACCCTGTGATCTCCAGAGCTGTGAGACAATACATCTCTGATTCTCCAGTCACCCTGTCTGTGATGTCTGGTTGAAGCATCCCTACCAAACCCACATGCCCTCTTTTGTTTCAGTGAGGCCCCTTTCCAGAGTGTGGGAACTGGCACCTTTGGCTTCTCTTCTTTCTGTGCCTATGTAAGTAATGAACTATCTAAATTTAAAGGTGGCTTGTGTACCTTCACCAGCCAGATTGGTCAGGTCTTGACACCTGACTGAGGCCAGCTTGCTGCATGGTTTGTTCATTTATGAAATGGGGACAGTATCTGCTTAGTACCTGTGGTAAAGATGATGCAAAGTAAAATTTATGAGCACACATGAAGTAGTTTCTGCCTAAAACATTGATTTGGGCAGTTCAATAAATGTAAGATTGATCGTTATCCATGATACAGTTATGAACTGTAAGCTTGCCAAAGGGAAGCCACTACTGCTATTCGCCCTGTGTTACTAAGAAAAGTGGCCAAACAGCCAGTAAGTAGCAGGGCCAAGATCTAATAGTAGATGGGATCTTCTCAGGCCAGACTGTGCTGTTAACTATGTTGTAGGTCCTCTTGCTTAAAATTAAGGGCTCTGAGTTTGGGCTGTTACAACAGCCTAAACAAAAAACACTTTCTTGTTACAATTCTGGATGCCAGCATGGTCAGATACTCAGAGCCTTCTGACTCCTCACATGAAGATGGGCGGAGGGAGAGGGAAAAGGGGGGGGGGGAGAGAGAGAGAGAGAGAGAGAGAGAACAAACTGTAGGTCTACTTGTGCAAGCTCCCTTATTTCTTCTCTCCTTATAAAGTAGGGCTCCACTTACATTCCTGAGGTTTCCACCCCTAGGACATAATCACCCCCCAAAGACCCCATCTTCTAACCAACTTGGGATTTCAACAATTCAGTGGGAACACAAACACTTAGTCTATCACAGGATCATAAGAAATGACTTGTTTTTTACTACTGTTTCCAGAAGTGATCTATTCAGCCTACTTAACAATTATGTAAATAAGACCAAATCTAAGATTTATCTCTATGGTACCTTCCATGACATTTCCTTTTCAAATGATTCGTTTAGCTCTTTGACTAATTATCTTAATATGCAAGCACTTCTGGTTTGTTTACAGCCCATGTGATTATGTTCTTATCAAAATTAACTTAGAAACCACTTTTACTTCTAAGATAGTATGTGCTATCAATTGCTTGGTTTTATTATATCTAAATGTCTAACATCTCTTTCTTTAATTCCATCTTTTCATTTAGAAATAAAAAACTGCCCAGGTCTCACCTCTTCTCAAATCACAATTCTTGCCTCTCCAATGGCCCTTGGCTTCTTTCCAGTTAAGAATTTTAACTATTCCTATTTCAAGCCAGAAAAAGAGCTTTTTAGAGCTTCATTGTATAAACCGTTGTCAGCAGTACCGAGGTAAGCCTGATCATCAACCAACAGGTAATATAGCAGGCCACTGATGATTAAGCTTCCTTCTGCAAAACAAGTATTAGCATTTCTGTACACAGGACCAACTACAAAGTTATACTTTCAGATTTTTTTCTACTTTCCAAAACCTGCCTAATAAACTGCCTACCTGCATATATGAAAAGGCTTTTCAACTTTCATTCCTCATCGTTGGAGCACAGAAAGGCAGATGGTGCTATCCAGATTTTGCGGATGGGGAAAGGGAAGTGCGGAAGCCACTGTGCTCCAGGGTGCAGGGTAAGGAGTGAGAGGAAAGGGGACTCTGAGCGCAGCATGTGATTCCTCAGTCTCCTGCATCCATAAATCACCAAAGCGCCCCTCCCTTCCTGGAGGCCTCTCTGAATACGATGAACCCACTGCAGGGGTCCTGTCTCTTAGGACCCCTCAATCCTGTAGAAATAGTAAACACCTCCATAAAATCAGAATAATATGCTAAACTCATCGAATTATGAGAACAGTTAAGTGGGATATATACAGATGCTCCTCTATTTCTGATGAGTTTATATCCTGACACAACAGTGTAAATTGAAATTTTCAGAAGTGGAAAACGCATTTAACATGCAGGACCCATGGAGCATCCAAGCTCAGTGGCATAGTGCGCATGGAGCAGTGGTGGCTTTCCCTCGTGATGGCGGGGTTGACTGGGGAGTTGCGGCTGGCTGCACTGTCAAGCATCACTAAGAGGACTGGACCATGTATACCTAGCTTAGGAAGAGATGCACATTCCAAATTCAAAGCAGCGTTTCTACTGAATGCTACCACTTTTACACCATCAGAAGAAAGTCAAAATGGTCATAAGCCAAACCATTGTAAATTGGAGACAATCTATTAAAAACTCTTATAAATTGGAAAATACAAGATAACTCTTCATTGTGTAAGCTTTTAAAAATGTATTAGATTAACAGCCCAATGCTGGTCACCATTTAGTGCTTGCCCTATGCCAGGCACACTTACTTCATTTCATCTTCAAACCAGGCCCACAGGGAGGTTACTTAGCTATTACAACTTGCTAGAGTTTGTGACCTTGAGCAGTTCCCTATATGCTCAGTTCCGCATCTCCAAAAGGGGGGTTATTCCAGGCACCTCTTATAAGGTTGCTATGAGGAGTAAAGGTGTTAGTGTGTGTAAAACATACAGTAAACACATACGCATTTACTATTCTTTTTCTCGCTCTTCTGTGGCCTAACCACTACTGAATTCAGAGCTAGCTGCTTCTCCCACCTCCTTGTGTAGTGCCACTTATCATTATGGCCTGAAATGTATAGCAAGTTTACATATTTGCTTGCATGTTTCAAGTACCAAGGCTACATTTTATCCCTCTTTCTGTTGAGCAGGGTGACCAGCATACAATGGAAATAACCACTTCTGTGGATTGAATTAAAAAGCCTAAGGCTCTCTTCTAGCCTCCTAGCTTCACCAGCCTTGATGTGGCTGTGGTTCTAAGAAAGCTGGCATTGTGAGTGGGGAAGTGGAAACGGGTCATCTGAGAAGTGCTGACAATAGTGAAAGCCTATTGGAAAGAGCACACAAGTAGAAGTAGAGCTGGGACACATTTCCCTCCTAAGTACATATAACAGAAGATTAAGGGATAGATCTCTTCTGGAGGAAGGGATGAAGGGATTATGAATTGGAAACTTGCAAATGCCCAGGGTCTTTTAGACTTGTTCTGGAGAGCTCAAGGGTCAAACATCAAGCTGCAGAGGAAGAAGCAGATTAGAAAGCTCTGGGCTCAGCAAAGTGAGGGACAAGAGCCTTGAGGTTTACTCTGAGGCTCCAATGAGCTCTGTCAATTGTCTCTAGAGGGAGGTTGCAAGCTGGAGGAGAAAGAAGGGCCCACTCATCCCTGCTGGTTGCCTGTTCCTTTCAAGGTTCCTAAAGCACCCTGCCTTCCATTAGCAACACTGGTGTGACCAGTAGCAATGGTTGAATCGCACTGCACTTTCCCAGTAGCTATAGAACACTATACCCCTCCCAAAGATACCAACACAGCCAGTGACTGGCACCCCTTCTGAAGTCCCTCCTCAGAGCACAGATACCCACTCTTCTTCCTCCAGAGGTCCGGGCCTCTGCTTCTAGGGACCCCTCCATCCAGTTGCTGATATGCCTTAATTCCAGCCTCTTCCTTCATTCCCTCAGGCCTGGAGGGGAGTGGCTTCCTGTTTTTGCCCCTGTGATTCCTTTCCCTGTTCTACTTTTGACTTCTCAGCTCCCTCCCTCAAAGGCTGACATTTCTTTAGATTCAATTCTTCACACTAAAATGTCATAAATGCTGATCTGGTTTCTGTCTTCTGCATGAACTCTGACTGGCACACCTAAAAAGGAAGAGAGAAAGAGAGTGACCTAGAAGAGTCTGTGGTCTCTATCCCTGTTACGATGCAGACTCTAATCAACTATTGAAGTAAGAACTACAAAACCCAATTCACAATATAACTCTAAAGAAAGAAGTGAAGGGAAAACGGTGCTGATAAGTTGTACAGCTAATGGCCACATTGCTTCCAAGAAATCCTCTAGTGATTTAGGGAAACTTCAAAGTACCAATCTGTGTCCTTTTCTTCTTTCCTTTTCCTTCCATCACTTTTCCCTTCCTTTTCCTTTCTGCATTGCAGATTGGACTCAGGGTCCAGCACTTGTTAGGCGGTGTTCTACCACTTGAGCCATGCCCCCAGTCCATCTCCTTTTCTTATAGTACTCAATAAACACTCTCCAGGTACTGTACTCAACACTAGAGTACCCCTATCCCTACAAAAGACAAAACATGAACCTGTGAGCCTTCAAACTTCTTTCTACTTCTTTCTCAGATAAAACACAGTGTTGTAACAGACTCTCCATCAAGGTGGGGAACAGGCAGGAGGGGAAAGTCACTTATGCCTGCCACATGGTACTGACTCCCTTCCACAGGTCCTTAGCCACAAGTTTAGCTGCTGGGAGTATAGCCAACTGCTACAGTATGGGGCCACAGTTAACACTGTCTGACTGACAGTACTGAGAGAATGTGTATCCCTATACTCTGAACACCCCAGGACCTTTCCACTGTCTCCTGGTCCTACTGCCCCTTGGTTGCCCTACAATGTCATAAGAAATTTAGCTTGAGCATGCATAAGATGGACTCAAATGTTTTCTCTATTGTTTAATAGCTTCCTCCTCAAATAACCTGAGGATTGAAAACAGTTTTCAATGCCTTGCTGTCATCAACTCTGAGAGGTAATACAGAGAGAACCTTTGCTCCTAAGAACCTGGATTTAACAAGGCAGATAAGATATAATTTCTTCTTGGCAGAGTTTTCTAAGATGGATTTCTTTCTCAATTTCTTTTTTGGGAGAGGGAGGTTGAAAATGGTGAGTAGAAAGGAAGAAAACCACCTCCTCATTTCACTTTGAGAACTGAATCCTCAGTATTTTCTCTAGCTTTTCTTTGCTGTGTCTACTTTCTTACCTGTTACCACCCAGTCCCTGAGTTAACAAAGGTAACTGTGTATCTGGGCAGAGAGATGCAGTTCCTGCATGGAGATGCCATGGTGGTAGACCTTCCAAAGCAACAGCAGAGGAGTGAGATGAAGAGCTCTGAACTTCCCATGAGTTGATAAACTTGTTACTTGCTCACTGTCAGGTGGCTTCTGTGTATGCTGTCTACCCTGCTCATGTGTCTGTGTGTTGCTAATAAACCAGGACTGTGTCACTGCTCTGATACTGACTGTGTCAGTGCTCAGGAAAGCTGTGGTTGGCTCACCTTTTCTTAGAGTGTGACAAGGAGATGAGACAGAAAGCTCAGACAGAAGGCGGAGAAAGGCCAGGAGGAAGATTTGAGAGCTGACGAAGAAGGTGAGGAAGAGCTGCTGGTGGCATAAAGAGTTGGCTCTAAACAGGACTCCAGTAGCAGCTGCGTTGGTCAGTGTGCCGGATGTCCTCTGAATGTCAGTTGCTGCCTTTAAGAAGCCCATGTACCTGCCATGCTCTCCTTTCTGGGCCTTGACCACTTGGGGGCCAGCTGTGACTGACCAGGAATACTGACTCTTTTGAATATAAACTATTTCCTTCCTAAGGGAAAGGGAGGGAAGACATAAGCAGGATATGTCAGCATCAGTGGCAGGGTGTGCTCTGCCTCCACATTCTCATTGGCTGCTGAAGGCAAATGGCAGAGCCAGACATGGTGGCGTGTGCCTATGAATTCCAGCACTTGGGAGGCCTACATGGATCACAAGTTCCAGGCCAGTCTCGGCTACACAGTGAGACACTATTTAAGTAAGAAAAAAAAAGATAGATAGATAGATAGTAGATAGACAGACAGACACATAGATATATCTACCTTCAGGTAACTGGTGAATGCCCTCTTAGCTCTAAAGCAAAGGCACTAAATACAGCTAATAAAGAGTCTGGTACAGGGACTCAGTCTACTTTTAGGGTTGACATGTTGGTGAATCTTCCAATGTAAGATTTCTCTATTGTTTTCAATAGATTAGTTAATTAATTAATTTTAAGGCAGGGTATGTAGCCCAGGCTGGCCATGAAATCATAATCCTCATCTTTCTACCTCCTGAGTGCTGGAATAACAGGCATGCGCTAATGGGCCCGACTCGCTGGATTTAAAATATTGCAAGTGATAGTAGATGTAAGATTTCTTAAGGATTTGAGCCAACAGAAGCAAATATGCCACATTCTGAAAGGGTTGAGCAGGGATAGAAAAATATACTATGTCTACAAAAAAATGAGTTGTCTGCAGATACTTTGGCTTCATCTTGTGTTTTCTTTTTTCTTCATTCATTCAACAAATATTTATTACCTACTATGTGCAAAAAAACAACAACAACAACAACAAAAAACCCATAAAAGGCACCCAAGATTAGGAAAATAATTCTTTTCACAAGAAAAGTACAAACTGCTAGGGGAGGTAAATATAGGCTAAATTAATTTAAATAATTAATTTAGACCACAGTTAATTTTAGAAACAAAGCACAAACACTATTACAGGAATTCATTAGAAACATGACCAGTTGGGACACTGGTAAAAGGAGGGGGTATGTGAATCTGAAGTTTATGTCATGGCATGAGTGGGCCAGAAGAAAAGGTCCTCAGGGCTTTTTAAAAAAGGGGATCCAGAAAAGATATTCTAAAAACCAAATCTAAAGATAATATCTAAGGCTCCTTCAAGCTTCATCTGTGGCACAGATGAGCTATGTTTAGTATGCTGAATACATCTGAGTAGACATGGCTACTGGGAACCTGGATTGCCTAGCCTGAGAGAGAAGTCACATCTTGTGTTTCTGTGGCCTTCCAGAGAAGTTAATTGGACTTGTTGATATAATCTAAGATTTACTGTCAGATTCAATTAACTGTCAAATACAACAAACTGACCACTTAGTCCAGGATCCCTCAGTCTCTTGTGTTCTCTCCTTCCTCTGCTGCTTGGCCTTGGGTCTCTTAAGTGTGACTTTCGGATATCCAGACTTCATTTAAGTATTGTATTCTGTTCCTCAAGTTCTAGGAAATTAATTTATGACTGCAAAAAAGGAAGGAGGGTGGGGCTTTCTTATTTAAGCTTCAATGTCATTAACATCAACAAGTCCCCTCATCCATTCCCAGATTTTCAGTGAACAGAAGTCTGGGCTGATTATCAAGTGTATTGTTGCCTTAGTACTTGTTTTCCTAGATCTATAATTTTTAATATGTGGTTGATATGGACAATTTAATGACATTAGAATACATCCTCAAAAGTGATCTTGATGACTGATTAGTAATTTCTCATGATTTATTCAATTCCCCAAGAAATCCGATCTTTGCTTATAATGTACAAGGTCATAGGTTAGTCGTCAACAAATTTAAGATATATACAATAGGAGCTTAAAATTCAGTGAAAGAGAAAGGTCTTCTAGAAATGCTCATAACATAAAACACAATAGGCCATATGCAAAAGTGAAGAAAAATCTTTTTCCCCTTCAAAAAATCAAAATGTTGACCAGGTCAGTACAATTTACATAGCTCTATGTCTGCTGAATGATATAAAATCTAATGGTATGGGTACTATATACATGGGATTTTGGGTTCAGAGAAGTATGTGTATAGTGTAATGATCCCATCTCCTATCAGTGGACTACATGCAGGGAATATTTTTCTCAGCGGTGGGGATGGATCTTAAATGAGTACTCACACCCTTGGCCTGCCCACTCCCCACAAATGGCACCTCTCTATGCGAGATGACACCAAAGTGCAGACTGTGAATATGATTCCATGAATGTGGAGCATGAGTTGGGGCTTATGAGTTCTCAACTGGGCTGTCTGGGTGCCCAGGACCCTAACCAACTGAGTCTCCATTTTTAGGGAGAGCATCTGGCACCATCTCTTCTGAAAGCTGCTTGGGGAACCCTGCTGCATTAGGAACCACTGTTCAAGGCTAATGCAATAGGCTCATCACTGTTCAAAGGGCTGCTGATTACGCACGCATCATTCTTTACCATCACATCAGCCTGCCCTGAGATACAACTGTACTATCAACCTTAAATGCATTACTTAACATATACTGAGCCTTATGATGTTCCAGGTACTGAGGTGAGGAGCTTACATACATTTTGACATATAATCTTAAAAAACAAGTTTAGGAGATAAGTACTACTGGTTTCTCAGTTTATAGAGAAACCACAGCTTGGAGGAGTTAAGTAACTTGTCCAAAGTCTCACAGCTATCTAAGGTGGGGGCTGAAATGTGAACCTGTCTGCTTTCATCAGAGTTATGTTTTTAATTGCTAAGATTCACCAGCTTATTTATATGTATGGAATATTCAAATTTTTCAAGTGTGTTCTGCATCTATGTACAGAAGGCTATTTGATACATATTTATCCATAAAATGGAGAAAAATATTGATTTTGAAATGATTTGCCAAGAGGATATATATTCATAATCCATTTTCACTGAACATTTTTCTGATAATGTATGTCCGATATCAGCATCCAGACTGGGACAGCAGCCCACTGGTGTTTTCAGCTATGGTTGGTCCCAGCATGCCTCACTGATCTAACACTTAGGCAGTCACTGCAGGACTGCTGTAGTCCAGCGCATCTGCAGAGGTGACCGCAGTCAGCCTACAAATTGAGCAGACGCCAAAAAACATGACACTGCTGAGCAAAGCTACAGGGTTTTTGCTGCTTCCAAAGTAAAACACAATTCTTCTATTGCTGTAGAAAGATTACTGCCACAGACAAAGTAGTTTTCTGAGCTGTCCTCTGCTAAGCACGTTTTACAAGGCCATACAAATACTAACCCCCAAACTAAAGATGGAGCTCTTACCTTGTGGTAAGTGCTACCCTAGTGCTTTCCACTAAGCCTCATGCCAACCCCTCATTACATAGACACAGAGGCATAAAGGCTGAGAAAGTTTTGGGGTTATGATAAAGCAGCAGTGGAGCTGGAGTGGGCACTAGGCAAGCTGGTCCAAGTTCTTGGGCTCTTTACCACACCCTCACTTGAGGAGTTCCTCACACTACAATGGGACTATGTTCCTGTGCCCCATTACATTCTGAGAGTATTGTAAGTCAATAATGCACTGAACACACCAACCTATGGAGCATCATAGCTTAGCCTCACCTAGCTTACACATGCTCAGAACATTTACAACAACCTATAATAAAGACGTTCAACACAAATCCTAGTAAATAAAATGGTGACTATCTCACTTACACACACAAATGGGCATTTTATAGACATGAAAGGATTCAAAATGCAACACGGGATCCAAAAGAATCTGGCAATACTGTCCACTGTAGAGTGTTGGTTGTTTCCCCTCATGATCATGTGGCCCACTGCCGCTGTCCAGCAGAGAAGGAGAGGATCTGACTGAATACTGTTAGTCTGGGAACAGTTCCAAATTAAAAATTCCACAGCTGGATATACAGCCCAGTGGCAGAGCACTGGCCTAGTGTATGAGGCTCTGGGAGGATATATGTGTGTGTGTTACAAGTGTGTTTTGTGTGTGTGTTTTGGTGGTACTAGGGGCTGAACTTGGGGCCTTGCACTTGCTAGGTAGGTATTCTACCACTAAGCCTTGTCATCAGCTCTTTTTGCACTCATTATTTTTTTATATAGGTTCCCTGTATGTCTGGGATGACAGGCACACACTAGCATACCCAGCTATTGATTGAGATGGGGTCTCATGAACTTTTGTTTGGGCTGGCCTTGAACTGTGATCCTCCTCATCTCCACTTCCCAAGAAGCTAGTATTACAGGCTTGAGACACTGCACCCAGCCTTGAATCTGTTGTTTTAAACAGGGTCTTGCTATATAGCCCAGGTCAATCTTGAACTCACTATGTAGCCTGGGCTGGCCTCAAACTCATGATCCTCCTGCCTCAGCCTCTCAAGTGCTGGGATCATAGGCATGTTCTGCCACCCTAACCCAAGGATTTTGACTGACTGAATATAAAGCATCTTCACAATGTCCAAAGATCATAGGGCAAACCACAGTAAGTTGGGAGCTGTCTGTTCTAAGGCTCTGTGACAGGCATAGCCATTGCATTTTCATATGTATGATTGCTTACACTTGAAAATCAGGAGGTTTAACATTATCTGGATTTCAAACTCATGTTTTAGAAGTAGAAGAGGAGGCAGCACTGGGCATGGACTTTCTATGCAGTGGCCCAATTTAAAAAGAAGCTGGCAATGCCCTGTTGCCCATGACCCTACTGCTTCCCTATACCCGTCACCCTGGACCCCTGAGCTCAGATGCTAAGAACAGGAGAGAATAAGGCTGCTCTGGGAAGAATCAGGGTCCATGAGTAAGGAGAAACTCATCCCAAAGAGGCCTGACTATCTTTTTCATTGGAGAATAATGGCCAGTGGCCTTCACTGGCCTCAAGTGCTTCCAGTCTCTCTGTCTACGAAAATCAGAGTTATGTGGTATTTAAATGTGTTACGTCATCATTTATACACACCATTTAACATCATGCACTAAATATGTTTATTATCCCATTTAATAATTCTAAACAAATATCATCAGCTCCTTTTTACAAATGAAAATACTGAGGCTTAGGAAGTTAAGTAATTATCCCAATGTTATACAACAGAGATTTGAACAGGGAAGTCTACCTCTAGAATACATGAACTTAAGGCAGTATGGGTCATTCAACCTAATGAGTGTCAAATAGAGTTTTCCTTAAAAGGGGTTTCCATAGTCAAGTAAGTCTAAGAAATACTAGTTTCAGGCTTCTAACTTTAATTCTTCTCAGAATTAAAGTTTTGTGAATCTTCAAGTAAGGCCAGCCACATTACCAAATTTAGTCATGAAATCTTCATAGAATATAGTATGGTGCAAAGGATGGGGTTAGGAACAAACAGAACAAAAACTTCCAGTTATAGGTTGAGAAATACAGATTTCCTGAAATGAATCAAATTATTTGCAAACCTTGCATTTCTGAAAGTAATATTTCATTGATAGAAATCTATCAGCTTATGATTCCACCTTTTCCTAACTTGAAATATCCTCAATTAAAATAAATCCTGTGTCTGAATAAATCCTATTAGTCTGAAACATTTCCATAATAGCAAGAAAGTAAAAAAAAAAACCATACACATATATATTTTGTTGTTTACTGTTATACATATCATTAATAGCATGTTCTCATTTTAAAGATGAACAAAATGAAGTCCAAAGAAGGTCAAATGAACTCACAAAGATCAAAGAGCTACCAAGTAAATGCTGGTACGTTAACTTACTCTCTTTCCACTAAAAGATATCCTTAAGTGTTGTCAGAGATTAATGTACCAATTAAGCGTTAATTAAGTAAATTTTAATATTAAAAGTATTTGTTTTTCCTATTATTATCTGAAGTTTTCCATGTGGGAATTCATAAAGTTACCAGTTAGCCACATTTTTAAAAGAATATCACTTCTCCATCATGGTGGTTTTCAGTGACATTATAACAAAGCTTCTAAACAATGTGGCTTAACCAACTTAGAATTGCTAGGATTTTAATATGTCAAAGAGCCAATCCTAAGTATCACTCATCATTTAAAGAAGAATTAATGCCATTCCTTCTCAAACTCTGCCAGAATAATCAAAGAGAAAAAAATCTACTTCCAAACTCATTTTTACAAGGCTAGAATAGCCCTCAAAACCAAAGACTGATAAGGACACTACCAAAAAGAAAATTACAGGTTAGTATTTCTGATGAACATTGACACAAAAATGCTAAACAAAATGCTAACAAAACAAATTCAGTAGCACATGAAAAAAACTCCTAGGCTGATTAAGTAGGATTTTTCCCCTTGGGAAGCAACAATGGTTCAAATTGATGAACATTCTGCATTAACAGAATGAAGGATAAAAATCATCTGGTCATCTCAAAAGATGCAGAAAAAGCATTTGACAAAATTAATCATCTCTTCAGGATAAAAGCGCTACAAATTAGGTATAGAAGGAAAATACATTAACATGTAATATACTTCAACACATATAAGCCACATATGCTTGCCATATATGACAAGTCCACCATACTCAATGGTGAAAAGCCAAGATCAGGGACAAGATCAGGAACAAGAGAGGAGCATCTTCTCTCACTTTCATTCTACAGAGTACTAGATGTCCTCACTAAAGCAATTAAGTAAGAAAAAAAGAAATAAAAGGCACCCAAATTGGAAAGAAAGAAGTTAAATTGTCTTTGTTTGCAGATGAGAGGATTTTCCTTTTAAAAAAAACCTATTCAAGCCAGTAAACAAATTCAGTAAAACAGGAGGATACAAAATCAATATGCAAAATCAGTTGTGTTTCTGTACACTAATAATGAATTATCAAAAAAGAAATCAGAAAAACATTCCTATCTACAACGCATAAATAGCAATAAAACATTCAAGACTAAAACTAATGAAGAAAGTGAAAGATCTGTACTCTGAAAACTATAAAACAATGATCAAACTAATTGAAGACACAAATAAACAGAAATTTATCCTGTTTACATGGAATAGAAACATTAATATTTTTAAAATGTTCATATTACCAAAAGTGATCTATAGTTAATAAAGTCCCCCATCAAAATTATAACACTTCGTAAATAAATAGAAAAAATACTAAAATTCATATGCAAATACAAAAGACTGCAAATACAAAACATTTTTTAAATAAAAGGAACAAAGCTAGAGTCATCACACTATATGATTTCAAATTACATTACAAGGCTACAGTAATCTAAAAAGTATGGTACTGGCATAGAAACAGAAACATAGATCAATGGAACAAAATAAAGAGCCCAGAAATAAGCCTGCATCTATGGTAAATTAATCTTTGACAAGAGTGCCAAGAATATAGGCAAAGTTTTCTTCAATTGAAATGACTGGACAGTCACATGTAAAAAAATGAACTTGAACACTTGTCTTATGCTATATAAAAATCAAGTGGAAATGGATTAAAGATTTAAATGTAAGATTTGAAATCATAAACTTCCTCTAAGAGAACACAGAAATAAAAAAATCTTACCTAAGGCTTAGCAATCATTTTTTTGTATAGGACACCAAAAGCACAAACAAAAGAACAGACAGTTGTAACTACATGAAATTTAAAAGCTTCTGAACAGTAAAGGAAAAATCAGCAAAACTGAAAGGCAATCGATAGCATAGGAGAAAATATTTGCAAACTACTGTTAAATCAAAACACTTAACATCAAGGAATCACAAAAATAAAAGGGGTTTTTGAGCCACTGCAGATGATAACCAAAGAAAAGAAAGGACCAGGTCCTGGGATGAGTTCCCACAAATACCAGCAGCAGCTGGAAGATGTCCACTAGACCACAGCTAAGAACTTTTTTTTATTTTTTTATTTTAACCATATCTTTATCTTTAACAAGAAAAGCAGGTGGCTATAGGTAAGAGGAGCAGAATAAGGGAAAGTAGACATATTTAGGACGGGAGGATAGTCTATAAAGAGAAGCACTTATTTCTTCTGGTTTGGTTAGGGTTAGAAGTCTAAAACGTTCATGCCTGGCACAGTGGCCATGGTGGTCATGATGGGGTTTAAAGTGAAGGTTCCAACATAAACAGTCCTTTTAGCAACTGTAAGTGATTAACTTATCTGTTCTTCACTTCATTCTCTGGTCTTTGTAATTTAGGAAATCTCAGAATTTTTCTTTTATCACCATATAGCTGATAAGGTGTTCATATGGAGAATACATAAGGAACTCATATAGCTCAACAGTAAAAAACCAAAATAACTCAATTAAAAATGGGCAAAGAAACTGAAACACTTTTCCGAGAAGGCAGATACATGACCAACAGGTATTTAAAAGGGTACTTAACATTAGTAATCATCAGGGAACTGAAAATTCAAGCCACGAGGTAGCACCTCACACCTATTACATAGATGTCATCAAGAGAAAAGTGTTGGAGAGGGTGTAGAGGAAAAGAAAACCTTGTTCACTCTTGGTAGGAGTGTAAACTGTTACAGTCATTACACAAAAGAGTATGGAGGGTCCTCCCAAAATTAGAAAGAGTAACATAACTCCTTGCCTTAATTTTATGCACCTTTTTAAAGGGATTCTTTTCCACAAACAATGAATCTCACCTTTAAGCATGTGTGCAAATTAGGATGTAGAAAGGTATCTTGATAATTATAGCATTATTCACAGTTGCCAAGTTATGGAAACAATTTGTCATCAATAGATGAATGGATAAAGAAATGTGTATATGTGTGTATACAATAAAATATTATCTAGTTACAAAAAGATGGAAATCCTGATATTTGTGATTAACATGGATGAACCTGAAGGACACTATGCTAAGAGAAACTAGCCACACCAAAAAAGACAAATAGTGCACATTCTCACCCATACGTGGAATCTAAAACAGTAGAACTTAGTAGAAAGATGGTTGTTGCGCATAAGTGTTGGGAGGGAGAAATAGTCATGATGTTGGTCAAAGAGTACAAACTTTCAGTTATAAGACACTAAGTTCTGGAAATCAAATGGATGATGATTATAATTAAAACACTGTTCTGCTTAATTGAAATGTGGTTAAAAAATAAGCAGATTCTTAGTATCACACACACAGAGACAAATGATAACTATGAGTGGTAGTGGATGTGTTAATTTGTAGTAATCATTACATGACACTTATGTATATGAAATCATCATATTCTATACCTTGAATACATACATTTTTATTTCAATGAAATATTTTAAATAAAAATTTAAAATAATATATATCAGAAATCTGGAAAGTTTTTATTTTTAGCCTACAAAGAGTAAATCTTTATTTGCCTCATGCAATTTTGTTTTCATTTTATATACAGTCATTCCTAAAAATCTCTAGCACTATGTTTTTGTATGATAAAGAACATGGGAAGAAGGATATTACAGTAATAAAAATAAAGCATTTTTCTTCTCTGTGCTGCTATTGTCATTCAGTTTCTGCATAACCTAATTCTTATTCTGATCAGAGAAGAAGGAATTGAAAATCAGGATTTTATTAACACCCCTGCTACCTCCCTACTCAGCCACATGCACAAACACAGCCCTCTGCTTTCTAATTATGCACCTCACACATGAGCTTCCCTGGATGTTTTCCATGCACATGATGTAAGTAGCTTTGTTTTCAGAGATTTATGTTGAAGACATCTTCATTAAGTGCTATTTCAGGGCAGATACATGCCTATGGAAGGTTAGGGAAAAAAAACCCAACAAGCTAATAAAATAGGCACCAAAGAAATATAGCAACGACAGAACCTAACATGGTCTTTTACCAAAGGATCCATTACACACACACACACACACACACACACACACACACACACAAAACTTGTGCAAACATGGGAGGGAAGGAAAAAGAAGGGAGAGAGGACTTATTTCAAAAAACACCCTTAAAGCCACTTTTAAAATACATGAAATTCCTATGCAGAGTAATCAACATGTGAAAAATGGATGACTGAGGTTTGCTTGTTTTCTTGTTTGTTTTCACGGTGGAGGACAGAGAGAAATGACCCAATTCCTTCAGAGAGTCTGGTGAATTCTGAATATTTGTTTTGCGGCTCAGATGAGTGGCTTATGAAAGTAAAAGGAAGAAGGAAAGTAGTATTCTGATCAGGGACTAGTATGGACAGGCTCTGCTCCAATAACTCACCTGCTCAGAAGGAACTCAGCCTGTAGGTCCTTCATCACCAGTTCAAGGCCACAAGGCAAGCGTGATTATGGGTGTGGGTGTGCGGTGAATGCATGTGTTAGGAAAGGTAAGGATTGGGGGTGAACTAGGGCTGTGGCTGTTCCTAACAGAAACAGATGCCTCCTGGAAAACTCCCTCTTTCATCTGTGAATTCCACTAGAATTGAATGAGAAAACATTCAGGCCTAAGGCAGCAGCAATAATTTTCTAGGAAGTGTAAAATGTCTCATGATTAAGGACACAAAAGGGAACTCTTCCAATCTAGGCTCCCCTAGTGGAATAGTAGTTTCCTTATCTGTGAAATAGGAATATTAATGCAACGGTTTCTATGCAGTTGAGTGTTAACAAAAAATACTTAGAATAGTGCCTGGAAGCAAGATATAAAGATCTGTAAACAAATAAACAACTCTAATTGTAAATATAGAGGGAGTGAGCTGGTTTCTGCTACTGAACAATTTGGTTTATTAATAATTTAAACTGCATTCATGTTTCTCTGGGACTTTTAAAGCTGTCATATAATAAAATCAATTGGAAGTAGAGTCATTTCTATTAATTTTATAGATAGGGAAACTGAGACACCAAGAGGGTATACTTAAGCATGCATGATTCTTCAACAAACACTGCTCACCTGGCTGCATACACAGCAGGTGCTCAATAAACAGTGGTGGCCTAAGAGCTATCTGTGAATGTAACCAAGACAGAAATGTTCTTTATTCTCACTTCATTCCTTTTTGCAGATGCTAAGGAAGAACAGTGATATATTTGGCATACGGAACTATTTTGTTTTCACAATTTTAAGCATGGGAACACTCATTCACTGGTGAGATGTTTGTGTAGAGTATTGCTGGTCTAAAGAATGAAATAGGGCTGAAATGAACCAGACACTGCAGCACAACTATTTCTTAAAGCCTTCTAGACCTTGGCTAAGCACTCATTTAATATATCTCAAAAGGCTCTACTCCAGTTTCAGTTAACCTTGCCTTAAAAATACTCAACTGTCAAAAACAAGTCAACAAAGTCCATCATGGATCTGCAAGGTTGAACTCTGTTATGGGTGCAATAACAACAGAAACTTCATTTTTGTGTTTTGGACTTTTAACAAATATGAAGGAATATTCTATTTTGCTGACAGACAGTATGCACAGAAACTTAGTTATCCAGCCGCAAGGGCTCAGCCACAAGTTGTCAGACTGAACCATATGAAAATGCTTATAAATCACTGTTTTTTGATCACACACAAGGCTATTTCCTGTGATTCTACCTGACGGTTGTACAAGTTTCTAAATTCTCCAAGTCTCAGTCCCCATGAGCAAAATGAGATTACTCGTAGTACTTTCTTTATGACATTATTGTAAAGATTACAGAAAATATATGAAAGATACTTAGCAGTTACTGTGAGTACAAAAGTGCTAAACAAAGGTTAGTTATGATTTATAGTAGTAATATTGGCATCTGGTTCTGAGACTGACTTGTAGTAGATCTGAGTGGGAAGTATCTCACCATGATGACTTTTAAAAGCATGTGGGAAAATAGCCTCACACCTTCAGGAAAAACCTCACCATGCCCAGATGTGCACAGGGCACCTTACCAAGCCCTTCTTCCATCTCTTTCCCTCTTCAGCATTAACAGCAGTTTCAACGAAGCAGCTGTCGACAGGTGGAAGCTCTCAGAGCTCAGAGCAAATAATAAGTATACCCAACACCTTGCACACACCTGGCTGAAAACTGTGTATGGGAGATGCCCAGAATTATGGCACCCTGTGGGAACATGTTCAGCAACACACTGGTAGCTTCAGCAGCAGTACTGACAAGCTAACCATGTGACTGATTTTGGCTTTTATCAAAAGGCAAAATAACCCATTTAAAGGCTTTCTGAAATCTACTTTCTGCCCACCATGGCCTCCCTTAATTTCTTCATGTGTGTACATTATATTTTTTGTTTTAAATTACCTTCTGTATTGCTAGTTAAAAGAGCACTAAATGTTCTGAAACTGCTACCTATGTACTGATTTCCTTTCCCCGACTGCTTGGGGTGCTCTTTAAGGCCAGAGCCATCCCTAGTGCTGGCATACACCAGGCTCTCAGTAAACAGGCTGAAGAGCAGATGCTGCAGGCCCAGCAGTGAAAATGGTGCCTGGCTCTTCTGTGCAGGCTAAAACCCTTACAGAAACTGTGGTCTTTTGGCTTTCTTTATTCTCTACCATGTGGCGTGAATTCCAAATCCTTGACTTAATTTTATGCACTTAGAGGGATAATTTTCCAGCACCAATGAATAGACAACTTTCCCAATGGTTCTGTTTATCCTTCATGCTAAACAAATGCAGTTTTTGGCAACCTGCACTTTTCACTAATTACACTTACCAACAGCTATATATATTTATAGCTACAGCTAAGAACAGAGTGAGAAGCCAGGATCCTATATGGAACAAGGCCACCTGTAACAGGGAAGTTAAGGAGAATGACTTTCCTAACCTTTATAACATGACTGATCTGTAGAAGAATAATTCACACCTTGTTAGCACATCTGGTTCCATCCCTGTTTACAAGGTGATTTCACAAGCAAGGTCTCAGAAACTTTCATGTTGTAAGTAGGAGGCATTATGCCCCTCACAGAGAAGCTGAGGCTTATGTGGCTGCAGAGTCACATGGTGGTCAGTGTTGCAGTCCACTTGGGTACCTTGGCTTTAGAGGGGTGAAGCTGTTAAAACGGGGATAATTTGTTTCTGTATGATTGTCGTTTTGCTTGACAAGGCTACGGTAAGGTAAAAGTACTTTTGAACCTCAGTTTCTTCAAATGAAAAACAAGGGTAACAATGCAGACAGCCAAATTGTCTTAAAATCCACATTTTCCTTCTATAGGCCTTTTGTTCTGACAAAGAAAACCCAGATGAAACTAAAGGCAGAAAAAGCAACAACAACAACAACAAAGGATAGGATGGGTACTGAATCCCAAATGGAGGATGATGTTTAAAAAAAAAGCCATTTTATCTTTGCGTAGAGTTTCAGGAATGAGGAAGTCTTACTTACAGCATCAATCAATGAGTGGCAATGTTGCCATGGTGATTACTTCTTTGTTTAAGAGATAATCAGAGAAATCAGTGATTCAACAGGATAAAAGGTGCTAGTTAACAGGCTGTCAGGTGCACACATTCCACATATTATGCAAAGTCTCTCTTAATGGACAAAAGAAAAATATCAGATTTGGGAAAATACAACTTGGTCTTTCTGCTAAACCTAGAGAATAGGCATTAAAATGTTACATAGCGGGGAAAGTCATTCTTGTGAAAAGAGCTGTCAAAAATGTTTTGACACATTTACTCTTACCTTTAAATTTATATAGTAACTTTTATGGTAGGGCAGGAAGAGATTTTATGTGCAAGCCCTTAATATACTCATTGAAGTATGGGTATTTATTTGGACCTAGACATTTATGGCAGTAAGAGTTAAGATTTATTTAACATTCTCTGTATGTTGGGCACTGTGCTAAGGATTTTAAGTGTAATTTAAACACCCTAATCCTCACAACAACCTTATCCTACATGTAGGAATTAATATTATTCTCATTTTACAGATGAGAATATGGGCCCCAAGAAATTTTAAAGCTAGTAAGACAGTAGAGCTGGGACCTGAATTTAGGTAATTTACTCCAGAGCTTATGCTCTACTACCATTTTTGGTTACTTATCTTTGTATTTCTCTTTTAAGTAACCTTTTTTCTTTTAAAACACAAAAGGCACTGAAGTCCCTAGGCTTCTTTGTGGCTATTTGCAGGTTGGGGTGCTGTGAAGGTAAGCTAGGTTGAACACAACCTCAGTGCAGCTCAGAGTTCCCTCCCAGGGTGGTCATTGGCTCAGACCCACTAAAAAACACCATTCCTGAGCTGCTGTGGATGTGTGAGGAAGCAGGGATCTGGGGCCCTGGCTGAGCACGTGTTATCTGAAACTGGCATCAAAAGGTGCTGAGCATCCATGTTTATTGCGGCACTATTCACAATAGCCAAGTTATGGAAACAGCCAAGATGTCCCACCACTGACGAATGGATTAAGAAAATGTGGTATCTATACACAATGGAATTTTATGCAGCCATGAAGAAGAACGAAATATTATCATTCGCTGGTAAATGGATGGAATTGGAGAACATCATTCTGAGTGAGGTTAGCCTGGCCCAAAAGACCAAAAATCGTATGTTCTCCCTCATATGTGGACATTAGATCAAGGGCAAACACAACAAGGGGATTGGACTATGAGCACATGATAAAAGCGAGAGCACACAAGGAAGGGGTGAGGATAGATAAGACACCTAAAAAACTAGCTAGCATTTGTTGCCCTTAATGCAGAGAAACTAAAGCAGATACCTTAAAGCAACTGAGGCCAATAGGAAAAGGGGAACAGGTACTAGAGAAAAGGTTAGATCAAAAAGAATTAACCTAAAAGGTAACACCCACGCACAGGAAATCAATGTGAGTCAATGCCCTGTATAGCTATCCTTATCTCAACCAGCAAAAACCCTTGTTCCTTCCTATTATTGCTTATACTCTCCCTACAACAAAATTAGAAATAAGGGCAAAATAGTTTCTGCTGGGTATTGGGGGGGGGAGAGGGAGGGGGCAGAGTGGGTGGTAAGGGAGGGGGTGGGGGCAAGGGGGAGAAATGAACCAAGCCTTGTATGCACATATGAATAAAAGCTATTTTGTTTTTTTTGATATAGCCTACTTTCTGGAACCAAAACTATAGGGTGCATGTGTTCTTGCACCCTATAGTTTAGGAAATAGTTAAAGGAAAAAGTGAATGCAATTAAATCCTTTAAAAATGATTGTGAAGAAAGAAATAAAAAGATAACATAAAATCATATCAAGTTCAACAAAATATTGAATTTGGGCTCATAATCTTCTTCTTTTCCTGTCCTAGTCATAGATTTGGGCTTTTTTTTTTGGAGGCACTGGAGCTTAAACTCAGGGCCTCATGCATGATAGACAGGTGCTCTACCACTTGAGCCACTCCACCAGTCCTGGGAAATGGTATTTAGAGACCAAGATACAAGCAAAGTTGCTTACTACTATTGTTGTTTCTAGGCCCTCAGAGTGCACAGAGGGTAAGAAGGGGAAAAACACCACACCACATCCCCCCTCCCCCCACACACACATTTATTTCCTTCCTTCCTTCGTTCCTTGCTTCCTCCCTCCCTCCACTTTCTTTCAGACAAGGTCTCAGACTCACCTTGAACATAAGATCCTCCTACCTAAGCCTCCTGATTGCTGGTAATACAGATGTATGTTACCATACTGATACTTTCTTTATCTAAAAAGTCATGAGTTTATATCGATACCTTTCATTCTAACCTAACAACCAGGATTTATTTATTCTTGTCTTTCTTTTTTCCATAATTCCCTTCTTAAACAGTAAGAAATATCACTCCCATTATTCTCAAAATATTTATGCCTTTGCTCAAGTTAGAATAAATAAAAGATGGTTTCAGAACATCACATATACCTTTGTTAAAAAGAAAGATCCTTATAACTAGAAAAATATATACACATACATGGATTATATATATAATCAGTATATATATAATATATATATAACCAGTATATATATAATCAGTTTTGGGGGAGTGGATAAAAATCTATATACAGTGAAATACACAATTCGTAAGTATCTATTTCAACTTAACTCTTGAAGGACGGTAGGACACAGCTGAGCACAGAGTAAAAGTCACAATAGACACTATGCGGAATCAATAAATTAATAAATACTTTGCTTCAAAAAAACACATCTTGTGTGTCATCAAGAAGTGGGCATAAGGGAAACAGAGGTGAGAAAGACTTGAATAAGAAGAGATATTTAGCTAACAAATAGAATGGATAAAATGCTAAGGAGTTCAAGATCCCTTCTTTTAAGTAACATGAGCTATCGTAAAGGTCAAAACAAGACAGGGTCATCATGCTTGGGGGAAATGGTAGGAAATGGAAAGAAGCAGGTTCAGGGGAACCAGTTAAGTGGTTATGACAGCAGGGTGGCTAGGTGTTCATAAGAATCACTGGGAGCATGTAAAGAAGCAGATTTCTGAATCCCATCCCCAAAGACTTGCAATGGGTAGATCTCAATGGATAGAGGAATACAGGAAAACATCCAAACTAGGAGTCAAAAGAGGAGGCATTCATGCCAGATGGCCTCAGATTTTTCCAGTGATAAGATGAGGTTGTTAAGGGTGGGAATGGAGAGGGGTGAAGAGGCTGAGGAACAACCTAGAACTCATATAGTAAGTTCCGTCTTACTATTTTTAAGTCATGCTCAACACAGAGCCAACAACTTCAACCAGGAAAAAGACTAATTTGGGGATTGACATAGGAGAGGCCTTACTAGGCTGGCAAAAATGAAAAAGGTGAAAGAGTTGAGGGTGCTAGTGGAGAAAAATGTAGGAGCAGTTGACCATGGGCTTGGTTTGGGCGTGTTGGAGCAGAAGGGAGGCTTGGAGAATACAGCAGAGGGGGCAAGAAAGCCAAAGAGGACTTGGTGGAAATGGCATGGAAGTTGGTACACATAGGAGGATGGAGGATTGTGGTGTGAGAATGGGCCTGTACCTAAAGAACGGTGCCTTGGCTGGTCCAGGTGTGACTGTGAAGCTAATTTGTAAAGTCAGTTAGAAATGCCTTTATTCTTGGTTTAGAGAAGGTCAAGTAACTGTGTCACTGGGCACTGTCCCCAGACTAGTGGGGAGAAAGACTCAGCCAGGGACTAGAGCCACTAGGTCACTTATGAGGTGATTAGGAGGCCACAGGTGAGAATGTGGAACGTGGGCAGGGGTGTTACCACCAGAGGGCTAGGAGGAAGAACACTATATCTGAAAATGCCAAATTGGAGAATATTAAGAAAAGGTCTCCCTATGCCTTCATTCCAGCTTCTGTATTTATTTTATTTATTTCTATTATTATACTTTAAATGCTGGGGATAGAATCCAGAGTTTTGCAAATGCTAGATAAGCATCTACCATGGAGTTATAGCCCATCCCATCTCAGCCCAAATTGTGTTGCTGGTGGAGAGAAGAATTCTTTTATTATTATTATTTATGTGGGCTAGGGATGAGCCTTGTGCATGCTGAGTATGTGCTCTACTACTCAGCTATACTACCAGTCCCTTTACTTTTTAACTGATATATAAAAGGATAAAAATTGTAAGTATTAATGGGGAAGGTACCATGTGATGTTTTCATACATTGTGTACTGTTAAAGAGGGTAGGATTCTCTATGTGCTCCAAGAGACATTCTTTTTTTTTTTTTTACACGAATCAACCATCTTTCCTGGTAAATTATCTATTATTATTTAATAGCTAAGTAAGCATCGAAATCATTTTGAAATGAAGGTATTACACCCATAAGTCACAAAGGAAACATGAATTAAGTCATACTAAAGTAAAACTGACATCTGCTTATATCCATGCAGGCCCACTGTGCATAGTTTTACTCATTTCTATAGGCTCTCTTCTGATTACAGTAAAAACTGATTAGTCAATAAATAACATTTGAGGCTCTACCTCATTTGTTCAGTGCCCAAGTTCAATTTACATACTAATGGTTGCATATTTGCCTTTAATAGATTCAGTATGTGAAAGTAAGTATAATAAATGAATAACCATTGAGCATAAAGTTGACATATCTTCATGAAAAATCTGAAAATAGGAATAGCCAGTGAATCTATTTATTGATTCTTTAGTAGGAAATAAAGCTAACCACAGGATGAGAAAGTAAATGAAAATTATTTCAGAGTTGCATAGCAATGGAAGTAGCTCAGTGCCTCTTTCTAAAGAAAGGGGTAGAAGCTGATGAGTACAGTTTACCTGTCAGACTGTGCCCCTGAGGCTTGGCACTGGAAATGCCTGTACAGCTTTGGCAATACTGCATGTGTTACCCCTGCTGCCATGGGTCTTTCTTTTTCCAGCTCAGACTCTGTTAAGTAACCAGATTCTTCCCAGAGGCACTTCTTGAAGCTGAATCAAGCTACTAACAAGAATGTGCTTTTTCATTTTGTCCTTTTTCTTTAAAAAGGTTAAACGGCACAATATGATTTCTGTGCAGCAGATGTGTAGTTAACAAGGTGCTAATTGGGAAACCGGGTGAGAAGGAAAAAAAAAAAACCCACACAAAACTAGAAATCTAAATGGTGGAAAGAGGGAAACTGAATTACCTTTAGAATATACAATCCTATGGCAATACAATGTTAAGAATGTTAATGTAAGTCCAGAAGAATGAAATAAAGAGAAAATGTTATAGCCTTTATCACTGCACCAGAATGCAAAGGGTATACATTAATATTCACAATTGTCAAAACTTTAAATAAATAATGCAGGTCAACTTGCAATATCATCCCTACCAAAACAAACACATTAGGAAAATCTTCCAAATGTGGACAGAATGTACTACAATATTTTATTCCTAAAAAATTTTATTATGTTGTTGCATTGGGGTACATTGTGACATTTGCAAAAGTGCTTATAATATATCTAAATTCTAATTGGTTTTTCTTCACTTTTCAGTTCTTGATCAAGGAAAAATCATTTTCTGTTTAACATACAGAAATATCTGGGAAAAGAGATCACTAAAAGCTCAGAGCAAGTGTGATTTTTAAAATCTTTTTTAATAATGTGAGATTGGTCTTCCATGGTAATTATCATTTTGGTAACCATCCTGAAGCAAGGCTCAAGGGCATGGAGCATCTTTAGAGGGCCACAGCTGCAGGTCCTGTGAGCTGAGCAGCCAGCCGGAGGGGGAGAAATGGATGCCTGTCATATAATGCCTCGTCTTCCCTACACCACTGTTCATGTGGTCTGGAGGAGGCCTTACTCTACTGTCTGGTCTTTGCATTCTGTTCTCCTTCTAGCAATTCCCCAGCACCAGTTGGTGCTATACTACCTGCTCCCCAATGTCACCACCACAGGCAGTGACATGCACACCTCCACACCTGCTCTGCCCTGGACCACTTTTTCACAGGGGCTCAACTCTGACTCATTCTCCACAAGAAACAACCCTGTTCAAAATCTCACTTCTGCCTTGGCCTGAGCAGTCACTGGGCCCAGTCTTATCTGCAGCCATATGCTCCATATGCTGTTGGAATGACAGATCTGTACCTATTTGTGCAGGGAAGCACAAATAGGAAGACTGCAGACCAGGTAGGCCCTCACTTATTTTTCAAACCCTATTTGAAAAATAACATAAAATGTGATACAGCATCTGCCTAGTAAGAATGAGGTCCTGGATTCAAACCCTAGTACCACACAAAAAAGAAAGAAAGTGGTAATTCTAGAGAAGGTGACTTATAAAGTTATTAGTCATCCTTTCTGATGCCATATTACCATCTCCTGTTGGTTCTTCTTGATCTTAAATCCAAAATCAGTTTGAGGCATTTCCATCACGTGGCATGACTTTTCCAGAAGGATAAGGGCCCAGAAACAGTCATGATTTCTTTTCCTAACCAAAATTGTCTTTGTTAAAAGCTGGCCAAAGTAATTTAAAACAAATGGCAGGAGTTAACACTAAAATCTGAAGTGGATGGTAGAGAAGACAAGGAAATCCCACTTGCTCTCATAGGATCACAGAAAATAAAATGGCCTATGCATTTACCAGAGAAAGAACAGTGACAAAGTGGTAGGTGAACAGCCTAGGGCAAATAGTTGGTAGCTAGCTAAATAGTTCCACAGGCCAAGGCTTCTAAATCCCAGATCAATTCTTTCCCACCACACAAAGATGACGTCAGGGGTAGATCTGACTGGTGTGTCACATGTGTGCATAAACGTACACCTAATTTTAAAAGCCAGACAGAATCAGTTGTTTCTCCTCGAGCTGCCTCTGAACCTCAGAAACCTTAACTTATAAGAGGTGGGTTGATTAGGTGAGGCTATTCTCAACAAATGACATATCTAGAAAGCAGAGATAATTTTAAAATGGAGCTTGAAAATCACAGAGGATAACAATTCCCTTGTAGCTAGTAATAGTCTAAATGCGGTATCTAAGAGTTCAACCCTGAGACTTGACAGATCTGTACTGCTAGTAATTTGTTTCTAGGAATACTATAGCAACATTTGAAAATGATTTCCTTAACAATTATGCAAAAACAATTTTAAAAACCCAAGTAATTCAATTAAAAATTGTGCCAAAGACTTATGCAGACATTTATCCAAAGATACACAAATGGCAGTAAGTACACACAAAGATGTTTAGCATCACTAATCATTAGCAAAATGCAATCATAATGACAGTTCACTTCACACTCACTAGGATGACTTACCAAAAAAGATAAAAAAGAAAAGAGATTTTGACAAGAATACTGGAACCCTCCATACTGTTTGGAAGAATGTAAAAAGGTTCAGACACTATGAAAAATGGAAAGGTAGTTCTGCACAAGAACTAAAACTTGAATTGCCACATAAACCAGCAATTCTACTTCCATAAATATAGCTAAAAGAATGGAAAATAGAGTTAAAAGAGATATTTGTATTTCACCACAACAAAATGACAAATGTATGAGGAGAGATGCTTATCCTAACTTGAACATTACACAATGTGTACATCAATAAACATTACATGGTGCTCCATAAATACGTGCAACTTTTATGTATTAATTATAAAAATAAAGAGGAGAGATTTCTGTACATGTCTACAACATTAGTATTCACAGTAATTACTGACAGACAAACAAAATGTGGTACATAACTACAATGGATTATTATTCAGCCTTACAAACAAGGGAAACTTTGATACATGTTACATCATGAGTAATCCTTGAGGAAATAATGCTAAGTGAAGCAAGTTAGCCACAAGTCATTTATATGGGGTATCCAGAGAATCAAATTCAGATCAGAAATCAGAATGGTGGTTTCTAGGAGCTGTGTGTGTTTGTGGTGGTGGTGGTAGAGCGGTCAGTTACATATTGGACACAAAGTTTCAGTTTTTAACTAACTAGAAATAAATTTTTTTAATGTCAGATTAATAAAAAGAATATTCTAAACAACTTTATACCAACACTTCTGAAAATTACATGAAATGGAAAATCTCTAGAAATATATAATTTATTAAACTAACACAAAATTAAACTGAAAAACTGAATAGCTTAAAAACTATTAAGAAATTTAATTTGTGATTAAAAACTTCCCATAAAGGAAACTCCAGCCCCAGATGATTTCACTGGCAAATTTGATCAAACACATAAGAAATCTCACCAACCTTCAAAATACTCTTCTAGCAGCTACAAAAAGGAACTACTTCTAAACTAATTTTCAGTATAGCATAATATTAACACCAAAACCTGAGAGGAATATAACAGACAGAAAATTATAGGCTAATTTATCCCTAAACACAGATTTAGGAATCCTAAACAAATATTAGCAAATCAAATCAACAACTATATAAAAAAGATAATATAGTATGACCAAATTAACACGTGTGTGCGCGCACGCACACGTGTGCACACACACACACACACACACACACACACACACACCCTTCAAGAATAGAAGACTGGTATAACATTCAAAAAACAAGTTCTGAATGTTATTACAATAACAAAATAAAATCAAAAAATCATGACAAAATCTCAAAACATATAGAAGGATTTGATAAATTTTAATAGTCATCAATGATACAAATTCTTAGCAAACTAGAAATAAACATTCCCAGTTAGATAAAATGCAACCTTACAGCAACCACTTGAAATAAATATTCATTTCAAGACTTTTGAGATGAGACATTTAATTAGGTTTTAATTTTACATAAGCATAGTTCATTTAGTTCAATCTCCTCAATTCAATTTACTAGACTAAGAATCAAAGAATCATTCATGGTAAATCCTTTTTTCAAAGGTAGTAAGCTAATAAATTCCCTTTTGAGTTTAGATCTATGACCCCTCTCCTGGAGTTCATCTTTTAACAATGAGGACAATGGGGTCAAGTTTCACTTTTACCATATAGATACTCAGTTATCCCTGTACCATGTGCTCAAAGATGATGTTTCCTCTGACCATTGCTAGCAGTGTCAGTGTTGACACAAATCTAGCATAATGTGGACAGGTGTGCTTCTTGGTTCCTCATTGCACTTTAAGGGCCTATGTGTTTATCTTTGCATGAGTTCCACATCTTCACAATTCTTGTAGATTTTTAAAAAGGCTTAACATCAGATTAGGCAAATCCTTCAACTTGGTTACTTAGTGATGACTGGCTCTCTGCATTTACAAAGTTTAGAATCTGCTTATCAAATTTCTACCTAAACCTCTTAGGGTTTCTCCTTTTTAACTACATTGGCCAAGTGATTTGAAATTTGAAGCAATACTACAAATTGGTTTTGTACACATGTAAACAGTGCAGAAACATGAGAATGTAAAACACTGAATCAAATGGAAGTGAGTGGAAATCTCTAGGAAGGAGAGCATGGAGGGGAACTGGATTGTACCAGGGAGGCAGAAGTGTTACAACTGTACTTCTAATATTTTTTACTCTTTAAAAAAATCCATGGCACAAATCTAAGGATTTCACAGAGATAGATAGCAAGATGGTGGGATCACAGTTCCACCTTGTTATAAGCAAAAAAACCCAGAAACTCCTGTTTAAGATATTTCATCATTTTAGAAAAGAGTGAAAAGATTATAAAACTGCTTCTCAACCAGCAGTTAACCTGAAGTTCAAACACCTACAGATGGACTCCTGCAAGGGTTACCTCTTTATAATTCCTTATTCTTGGAAGCGAATTGTATCTTACAATTATAATTTATACATCACAGAGGGAAGTCCTCAAGAAAATAAATTCTTCCCTCATACTGAAAGAAAACATTTGATTCATTACGTAGCCAAGTGATAGAAATAATTAAGCTATCCACTATTTGAATTACTGCTTTCTTTAACCACATTCTTCATTTTCAAGACCACAAGATTACATATAACAATGACAACATAAATGTACAGTTTGAAAAGCTGTGCCACATTGTAGCCACAGAGTAATTCTCATTTTTCTGTCAAAACATGGATTACCTTTAAGTTCTACCACTTCAGATGAATGAACCCAAAATGCTCCTGCCATCCTCTAAGTACAGGGGCAGAACATCCCCTATTTGAAACAGTGAAGAGACGTATTTGTTCATTTGTGTAGGAAAAGGTAGACACTTCACAAATATACTTACCTTTCTTGAATAATTATTCTTAGTAAGGTAAATCACTTTAGGAGCCTGCTGTTCCTGCTGCCAATTTTAATGAATGTGAGCCAAAAAATGTGCAGGGTTCTAGAGCCATAGCATCACTGAAAGTTGCTACTATTGTTCTTCTTACTTATGCCATTTTTTATTGTGTCTTCTTTTGGTTGAAGCTGAAAGCATCCCCACTATGCAATTCCATTCTGTGTAATTCCTTCTCATAGTCACACCTAAGGAAAAAACACTGACCTGCCCATTGACACCTAAGTGGCATGTTAATTATTTATTTCTGTAAGTTCCTGCCTATTCTGATAATCTCATTCTAAAACTCCTTTACATTTTTATGATCCATCAATTATTAGTATACAGTTTAGATGATTCTGTATGACATGGAAATATCTCTCTTATTTCAACAATAGAAATACCCAAATTTCAAACTTGATAGATAATTCTTAAAATATATTGTCCATGATTTGTCAGTTTTATAGATGTTGGCAAGATTTAAGGTTTAACATGTTGTCTATCAACAGGAAGTTCTTGTATATTTCTATTAGGTTAAAAACCAGGAAACTATACACTAGGGTATCACATATGTGTACAAAGAAGTCACAAAAACCACATCATTGCAAATCTTCACTACAAGAAAACTGTGCAAGATGATGCTGAGGATTCTTTTTTAAAAAGTAGTTTAATAAAAAAATTGTGGTTGCAATTTTCTGAATATGTAAATTATAATGAGATCTCCTATTTTGACAAAAATCAAAAGCAGTCATAAATCCACAGGCTTCTAACATGTTTAGAGCTATAACATATTATATCTCTAATATAAACATGGAGCTTCATCTCATAGGATACATAGACTATAGACCAATTAAAAATGCTACTGTCGTACTGCTCGAGTTATAGAACACCAGTGCTGGAAAAACAAACTAAAGATAGAATCACAAGGACTGAGGCTGCTACTCGCAAAACAGTCTGTTCTGTAGTAGTTGTGGTGGTGATGACCACAGTGATAATGTGAATGGTTCTGGTGAAGATGAGAATAAGAGTTAACATGGATTAAAGACAATATGATAGGCTCTGTTGTAAATGGCTTATATACAAGCACTATAACCATTCCCAGTACAAATGAGTGTATTTTCTTATTACTGCATCTGTCCTCACTAATAAGCCAAGGATGCTTATTGAACACATAAAAGGTCCTATAGGTGGATCAACTTGCCATTTCTTTCTCTATCTCTTTCTATCAGTTTCTTCTAGGATAAGCACCTCTTTTTCAGCAAAAGAAAATATTTAATATACTTTAAATTTTAGTGAGATGAAAAAATGCACACAGAAAAAGTAAAAAACAATTGAGATCCATTAATTTCATTGCAGCACAATGAAGCTCATAGGATTCTCACAGCTGGATCTACATGGGAATAGAATGAAGAAACACTGCAAAATTCTGCATTAAGTCTCTATCAGATACCATTTATGATAATGACAGCAAAACAAGATCTAGGAGCTATTCCAAGCCAAGGAGGTTAGCAAGTAATCAGGCTCAAACTCTAATACAATTCTGGAGAGACATGGGAGGATTTGGAGAATTAACAAGTAAAAAAGGGTTAAAGAAAGGAAGAAGGAATTTTTGGCCTCCACATTCATTGGTCAGTATCATTGAAAATCTACAATCACCTATATTTACCTTCACCATTGTTTCATATTATTTTATAAATAATGATAAATATGTATATATATTATTTTATAAATAATGATAAATCTGTCTCCTGCTCTAAATTAGAAACAACTTGAAGTTAAGAGCTGTTAATTTCACCTGACTGACTCCAGCTTCTAACATAGCACCTTAGTGAAGGCAATAATAGTTATTGATTCAATAGTAGGAGCTCTCTTGGGTCAACTTGAGTAAAACCTTGGTTCTGACACTAGTAGAGTTAAGATTACTTTCCTTGGTGGTACCAAACCTCAGTTTAATCATCTATAAAATGGATGTATAATACCCAATCCATCCATTGTTATGCATAAAAGCTATAATAATAGGCAAACTATTTAGTTCAGTGTCTTGCAGGTAACATTTAACAAATGGTAAGTATTTCAAGCTCTCAATAAACTAATGTACAGATGAATAGCAAATTGAATTGTGACTGCCAGGAGGCATAAATAAATAAGGGAAAAGAGCCAACCCTAGCCTTCATTAGCTCCCGGTCCTCACACAATACAGTACTCAGTACTGATGCTTGCTGCCAAAGGAAGGGCTCAGATAAAATCTGATACACTTTTCCCTGGGCATCTAGGCATGACTGACCTCAGACATGAGTTGGCAGGAGAAATGTGTAGTTGCTGTCCTGTTAATACCTACCAAACTTTGCCCTTTCAACTTTCTGTTTCATCATTGCTAGTGTATTTTATTGATTTAAATAATAACACCTTCCTTTCGCATATTGCTTATAAGTGCACTGACTTAAGTATAAGTTTTCAAAAGCTTTTAAACTGTATGAGTCCCCTCATCCCTGTATCTCATTCTGGCAGATACAAATAGGAAGGAAGGAAAGGAGGAAGGGAGTCAGGGAAAGAAGGGAGGTGGGAATCTAGGTAGTTCATCAAAAATTTAAAAATTGTAAAAGTATTGCAAACTCTGTTTGGAATTCAAGGTAACAAAATTTAGGGCAAGAAAAGATTTTCAAGATGAAATGTAAAAGGAATCATAAATTACAGATCTACTTTCAGAACAGTTAATTCTAAACTTAAAATGGGAGTACACCAGAGGAGGAAGTGAATTTTGTCACCTGGGCAGAAGATCTGACCTCATTTTGAGGCTCTCACAAGCTTACTAATTTTGTTCATCATTATTTCAATTTAAAGTGTGATTTGTGGACCAGCAACACTTGAAAGTTTGTTAGAAATGCAGAATCTCAGGTCCCAGCCCCGACATACTAAATTAGAGCCACTAACATGTAGCTTATTGCTAATAAATTCATAACGTAGGGGATTTAAACTCAATATTTTATTTTATCTTTCTGTAAGTCATATAGTAATTATTGGATTATTAGAAAAATTTAAATCCTTTGGCTCTAAATAATCTGCCTATGAGTTTTAAGTCAGGATATAGTTTAGGAAATGGCTCTTTGTATTTTGGCAGCACTGAGGACTGAACTCCAGGGCCTTGCCTTGCTTAGCAAGCATTCTACCTCTTAAGTCACCCCTACACCCTCAGTCCTTTTGCTTTTAGTTTGCTTTACAGAGACGGTCTCAAGCTTTTGCAAGGCTGGCCTTGGACCACAATCCTACCTCTACCTCCTTAGTAGATGGAATTACAGACATGTGCAACACTTATGGCTTGTTTTTAAGACTGGGTCTCTCTAACTTTGTGTACTGGCTGGCCTCAATCTGAGATCCTCCTATTTCTGCCTTCTGAGTAGCTGAACAGCTCTTTGAAGTGCTGCGTGAGCAAATGCTGCTACTGAGATTACTACTTGGCTAGTTACCTCATCTGTAAAATGAGGAGAATAATTATAATTCAACTCAGAGTTGATATGATTGAGACATGTAAAGCCTTCAGAACAATGTCTGTCATGGAGTAAGTCCAAAAGGTTTGCATGCATCACCCACTCGTTTTCAACCACTCTTGTTGGAGTAACAAATACTGAGACAGTTTCCAAGATGAGGAATAATATAGTCCATGGTCACAGAACAGAGCCTGGAAGACACCTCAAGAAAGAGAAGAGAAACTGGCAATACTGATGAATTATTGGTGAGCTACTATGGACAGAAATGTAATAAATGAAGTTCACCCAGAGAGAACACAGCATGGGAAACTGAAGTGGTAGACAATAAACTCTCCTACAGTGCAAGAGGACACTCGTAATGATAAAACAATGTTACTGCTTATGCACTCATCTCAAGCATGATCCAGGTGGCATAAGAAAGCCTTCAGAGGCAATGTCCTTGACTAAAAATATGTAAAATGATAACCAAAAATTAAAATCACATAATACCATGAAGTTCCTACACACTGGATCTAAACAATGGCTTTCAAGATATTTAGCAACAGAGATGCCTAGATGAGGACTCAGGGTACTCTAAATGAGAGATGGCTCACAGCCCTGAGAAGACTGCCCTCCCAGATGGAGGGATGGATTTACAAGACCATGAAGACTACAGAGGACACTAACCCAGACGCCAAGAGAACCTGAAGCATAATGCTTAATGTTGAAGGGCCTGATGGAGATGAAGGAAGAGGAATCTCTGCCTCCACACAATAGGATTCCCAAAAGATACCCAGAGTTTACTGGCCACAGTAGCCACAAGCTTGCAGCTGGTAGCAAGATTTTGTTTCCATGTCTCCTATCTCTCTCTTGGGGCAACAGTCTTGACTAGGATTTCAGGACATCTGCATTAAGTGACATGAGTCTCTTAGTCCCCTCTTACTGTACCTATAGCCAAGTAGCTTGCTGTGATAAAACTGAGCATAAAAAGGAAGAAGTAACAGGTGAAATAATACTCCCCAAGATGTCCTTATCCTTGGAACCTGTGAATAGGTTACCTTACACTCAAAAAAGTCTTCAGAGAAGACATTAGAAAAGGGTCTTCAGGTGGGAAGATTATCCTGAACTCTCTTGCTGGGCTCTACATAATCACAAGAGTCCTTGTAAGGGAAAGGCAAACATTCTGACAGGTGATGATATCCCAGCGGGAAGTAGAAGGCAAAAAAGGCCATGTGATGTGTAGTCATGAGCCAAGGGATGGGAGCAGCCTCTAGAGCCTGCAAAGGCAAGAAAACAGCCTCCCCTGGAGCCACCAGAAGGAACCAGTCCTGCAGACACTGGCACGTTAGGCTGGTCCCACTGATTTTGGTAAGGTACTAAATCTATGTTGTTTTAAGTCATTGGGCTTAATTTCTCACAGCAGGAAGAGAAAGCTAATACATATTTTGATATCTGGAAGTAAGGTACTGTTTGTAACAAATAACTAAAAATGTGGAAGTGGTTGGTATTGGTCAATGGTTAGAGAATTTTAAGCACCATGACATAAAAAGGCTAGTTTGCCTTGAACACATCGTTGTAGAAATGTAGATGTTAAGGAGGAAGTGAGGAGCATGACAGAGAAAATCTATACAGTCTGAGAATATCTAACTCATTAAAAACGTGGTGATTATACAAATATGAATACCAAAAGCCCTGCTTATGGGGTCTTTGAAAGAGAGGAGGACCATGTTAATGGAAACTGGAGGAAAGGGATCATTGTTACATGGAGTAGATTTGTTGGAAAAGAGACTAGATGACAATTTTCCAAGTGTTCGAAAGACATTAACCTATTGTGAATAGAAACAGCCAAGATGCCCCACCACTGACGAATGGATTAAGAAAATGTGGTATCTATACACAATGGAATTTTATGCAGCCATGAAGAAGAATGAAATGTTATCATTCACTGGTAAATGGATGGAATTGGAGAACATCATTCTGAGTGAGGTTAGCCTGGCCCAAAAGACCAAAAATCGTATGTTCTCCCTCATATGTGGACATTAGATCAAGGGCAAACACAACAATGGGATTGGACTATGAGCACATAATAAAAGCGAGAGCACACAAGGGAGGGGTGAGGATAGGTAAGACACCTAAAAAGTTAGCTAGCATTTGTTGCCCTTAACGCAGAGAAACTAAAGCAGATACCTTAAAAGCAACTGAGGCCAATAGGAAAAGGGGAACAGGAACTAGAGAAAAGGTTAGATCAAAAAGAATTAACCTAGAAGGTAACACACACGCACAGGAAATCAATGTGAGTCAATGCCCTGTATAGTTATCCTTATCTCAACCAGCAAAACCCCTTGTTCCTTCCTATTATTGCTTATACTCTCTCTACAACAAAATTAGAAATAGGGGCAAAATAGTTTCTGCTGGGTATTGAGGGGGTGGGGGGTAGAGGGAGGGGGTGGAGTGGGTGGTAAGGGAGGGGGTGGGGGCAGGGAGGAGAAATGACCCAAGCCTTGTATGCACATATGAATAATAAAAGGGGGAAAAAAAAAGGACATTAACCTAACACAGTGAACTCCCAAGCAAGATAACAGAAGGAAATCACACAAAGGCCAAACTGCTGAAAACCAGAGTAAAAAGAGAAATGCAATGAAATAACATGTTTAAAGAGATGAAGGGAAGTGAAAAAAAAAAAGCATGTGGCAAACTAGACACCTACACCCATGGAAAATATTCCCCCCAAATACAAGTGAAACAGAGGCATTTCCACACAAATCAAAGCTGAGAAAACTGATCCTTAATTGTAAGAGGAAGTTCTTCAGACCAAAGGGAAATGACCACAGAGAAAACTAAGATCTACAGAAAAGGACAATGATCAGTGGGTAAATATCAAAGGAAATTATAGCAACAGAGTTTAATTTTCTTTCAAAGATAATTGAATTTTTGAAGCACATACTGCAATATTATGGGATTATAATATATATGAAAATAATCTAACAATAATAAAAATAGAAGCCAACAGAATTATACTATTACAAAGTTGTTAAATATTACATGAAGTTGTATAATATTTATCTGTGGTGAAGTGTGATGAATCAATTATACATATAACAATCTAGGGTAACTATTTAAAATCATATATAGTGGTGAAATCAAATACCAACAGAGAAAAAAAAATGGAAGCCTTAAACAAAAACAATAAACTTCACTTCCCAAGCAAAGGAATAAAGAAATAAAGAATAGATGGGAATATTGGAGAAGAAACACAAAGATGAGAGACTCAATGCCAATCAGATAAGTAATTATGTTAAATGTAAGTGTATTCAGCACTCCAACTAGAAGACAGAGACTTTAAATTTGGGCTAAAAAATAGCCCCAACTTTATATTGTTCATAAAAGACAGACTCTTACATAGAAAGACATAAAATGAAAGTAAAGTGATAAAAAGATATACACTGCAAACAGTACTCATAAACCAGAGTGTCTATTTTAGTATCAGAAAAGGTAAACTTTAAAAAAGTACCGTCAGTGATAAAGATGGGTATTACACTATGACAAAATGGTCATTAATAAAGCCCAAAGTTAGTTCTGTGCTTAGACTAAGAAGACTGACAAATCTTTATTGTGTATATAATTTCCAATGGTTTATGAACCCTCTGAGTGTTTATGGACCCCTATTTTAAACCATTATTTTAAAACCCAACAGTTTCCTTTCTAAGTACATGATCCTTTCAATCCTTGATGACCATTTTTATTGTTAATTACTTAGTTTTTGTAGGTCATCTTACCTGAAACTTCACCTTCTGATTAATGTCTGAAACACAGAACTGCTTCAGGAAGCGCTCATCTTCACTCCAGAAGAGACGGATATCGGGAATGTCGTAGAGGATCATGGCCAGTCTTTCTAAGCCTAGGCCAAAAGCCCAGCCGATTTGATCTTGAGCACCAGCTACAATTAGAAAATCAAATACAACAAGCATTTATGAAAGCACAAAGACAGATGTACAACACTCCCTTATAGTTACCAGCTACACCGATGTGGTGCATACTAATGGCAACACAATGGAAAGCAGTCATGGACACATTTAAGTGGGTGCCCAATCTTACCTTTTCCTTCTCCCTGTCCCTTACTTTCCCCAGAGAAGCCTTCTAGAGTCCACTCTGGAGTAGTGGCTCTTATTTCGGAATAAAGTCCAGACCCTTTTAAGCCCTGGTTCCTGACTCTGAATTGTGATTTTTCTGTGATCTTTGCTTGCTCTGATTCAAATATTTAGCCCACGAGGTACAGGTTACAGAACAGAAAGAAAGATAGCCTCTGTATTTAAATGGCTTGCTAAATAGGGACACATGTTCAAAACATGAGATAGTAGATCATTAATATTCAGAGTCTCTTGGGCATTAAGAACCTAAACTTTATTAAAATAGCATAGTGTTTATTCTTAAAAACGCACAGAGAGAAAGCAAACCTAGAAGGCATATCTATCTAGCACCATTTCCTCCAAAAGGTAAAGTGTCCTGTTCAGATTATTTCAGGGCCAGGAATTCTAAGGCTGTGCTTCTCATACAAGAGGGAGACTAAGAGAGAAGATATAAAGTGCTGTAGGGAAGAAGCAAGGGAGCAGTTCACAATGCTGGGAAAGCTATAAAAAGAGCTCATAAATAGCACATTATTCCAAATGGACACTGAAGAATGAGCAGTACCCTGCGGTTGGCTGAGATGGTCCCAAGAATCCTACCCACATGGCCTGTGGAAACCCCTGCATTGGAATATGGCTGGGACACATGAAAAGGATGGAAATTCCTTCCAGTGATTAGCTTGCTTTATATAAGACTCCATCTTGGCAGACTGGAGAGAGCCCTGCTGGCTGTGAAGCAGTGAGGGGCCACAGAGAAGGCCAAGTGGCTAGGACCTCAGGGAGGCCATGAGGTGCTAGAGAGGCACCAGCAGTCAGTAAGGAAATTGGAAACTTGCTCCTACAACAATAAGGAATAAATCCTCCTAACAGCCTGCTGATAAGGAACTCAGTAGAGATGAGAACATAGACCCGCTGACATCTTGTTTTCAACCTGGTGAGACTGTAAACTGGGGACTACACCAATCCATATCCAGATTCCAGGTACAAGGAAACAAAGACAGTAAGTTACTAAGAGTGAGAAAACTTGTCACTGGTGGGGGGTGGGGGGGGCGGTAATCCAGATTAGAAAGGTGGAGAAAGGTAACAGGAAATTCTAGACCAAGGGAAGCTCTTCAACAGCAAAAGGAGAGGGGTGCAGCACAGGAAAGCTGAGGAGTGGCATTTGGAGATTTGGAGATCCTACAGGGCGGGGTTGAGCAGGTAAGACGTGTAGAGCAGGAAAAATCTGCTTTGTCTACTTTTGCCACAGAGCCATTCACAAATGACATGAGAAGGAAAAGAGAAACCTCAAAGAATGTGAGCCGCATCAAAAGATTTGTTTAAGGGGAGAATGAATAAAAAGTATTCAAAATGCCATCACAAAAAGAAAATGATAGAGGGAAGGGCTCTGTCAACAGGAAGTGTTAAGAAAAGTGGCCAGCTAAATGCTTTACTGATTACGAAGGATCCTTTAAGCAATGAGTAGATAATCAGCCACGGGACCAACAGGGTCATGGGACAGTGCAAACACCTGACTAAGTAGATGCCTGAAAACCTTAAAGAGAGGCTGGTGACCAACTTTACTTGACATAAAAACTAACAGCAGTGATAGGACTTTTTATACTACTGAAAGAAGAATAATTTTGAAAAATGATATTCTCCATCGTGGTGGTCTACTTGGTTCCAATAGTCTCATTTATTACTGGCTACACTATATATTTTTAAAACACTTTGGAAAATAGCAATTCATACAAAGATCTATAAAAATGCTCATAGATTTTATCTGATAATTTCAGTGGGGAATTTATCCTGAGGAAATAATTCAACAAAAGCAAAAAGATATATAAAGGAAGATAATTGGAGCAGTATTATTTGCAATATACCTCAACATAAGTGTCCAAAATTAGGGAAATGCTCAAATACTATAGCACATTTTAATGCTGTCATTAAAAACTCATATTTTTGCAAATGTTCATTAAATGATAGACAAAGGAAATAAGAAACAGCCATGATAAAATGAATATTTACAGTACTACTACTTAATCCAGGTGCCAATGAGGGTCACAATGTGAGAAAATAAAAAGTGATGTTCAAGGATTACAGTGCAAACTTTATTTTTATTTTATTTTGGCGGTACTGGGGCTTGAACTCAGAGCCTTATGCTTCTTGGCAGGTGCTCTACCACTTGAGCCACTTGCCAACCCTGCTTTGTGCTGGGTATTTTTGATATAGGGTCTCTTGAACTGTTTGCCTAGGGCTGGCTTTGAACTGTGATCCTCCTGATCTCTGCCTCCTGAGTAGATAGGATTACAGACATGAGCCGCCAGCTCCATGCTACAACTTTGACAAATAAAAGTCATGCTTATTCGTGGTATACAACACGATGTCTTATGTGTACACTGTGGATTAACTAAATCAAGTCAATTAACATAATCATTTCTTCACATGCCAATATTTTGGGGGTGGAAATATTTAAAATGTACTCCTTTAAGCAACTTTCCAATAAACGATACATTGTTAACTATAATCACCTGTTCCATAATAGGTCTCCTGAGTTCATTTCTTTTATCTAACTGAAAATTTTGTTTTGACTAAAACTCTAAAACATTTTTCTATAACTCCTTTCAAGTAAAAAATATATATAAACAAAGGTAGGTGGGAGTGTTAATGCTGCTTTATAACTCAGGCTTTTTCCTTAATCATTAAATACTTTAGATCATATTGTCAAATGTTAGATAAATCCAACTATACAGAGAGCAGTATCTATAACTGAACAAGCAGTGGGCTTAGGCTACTTGATTTTAACAACTAATAATTGTTTATTTACTCCTTTTCATCCATTACTCCACACTTGTTTCTCCATTCTTCAGAAACTTTTTCCCATTCCTCAAAAAGTAAGAAAGAGACCCTAAATGTAAGCAAAAGAAAGAGCAACAATTTAATGTTTAAAATGGGCAAAGAAAATGAAAACATTTATAGACAAGGAAAGTAAAATAGCTTACTTAAGAAAAATGTAAGATAATACTGAACCAAGTTCCAACTTTTTACTTACCAGAGTGGTAAAAATAGTAACATCTGATCACACACTTGGTGGCAAAGCTAAAGGGAAGCAAGCACTCTTACACATTGCTGGTGAGATACAAGTAGGTTTGAAATCATTTAACCCAAGGAATATAATAGAGCAGAGGTATCCAAACTGCAAATGTATCATTGCTTTAACTTCTATAATGTATCCTACTCCTGGAAAATTAGGTGACTACAGTATAGTTTATAATAGTAAAAAACCATATAGACCCCAATTCCACAGGGAATTCATTAAACATCTCATTCTATGTCCACACAATGGAATATTACTATAATAGCCTATGACAGATTTAAAGAACTAAAAGTAGCCATTCGTTGTTTATTTTTTATTTGGGGAGGGGAAGAATAGGGCAAATGAGGGACAAAGGTGAGGGAGGCTTTACAACAGGTACAAGAGTAACAAGACATAGTTTTAGATACAGGTTGAGTCTCCTTTATATGAAATAGCTTTGGACCAGAAGTGTTTTGGATTTTGGGAAGTTTTGGATTTCTAATTTTCTGAATAGGGATACTAAAGTTGTAATAGGAATTTTCAGGACTAGCTAAAATGCAATAATTTCTTTTTTTGACTATTATTCTTCTAAGAGGCTATGAGAACAACAAAGAAACCTTCCTTTGTCACATGTATATCAAGCTTTCAGGAAAGTCATGTGTTTAGTAAAAACGAATGCCTTTGTCTCCCTACAGCCTATTTCGGTCTTCCTCTCTTTATAGAAGCTAATACAGTTCTACTTATGGGAAATTATAATGTGGTAGGGGGAGATACAAAATGATCAGCAAATTGCTAATACTTCTCCATCTTGAATCCTGGTGAGTTGAAACACTTTAGCCATTATGTAAGGAGTAGTAATGCCACGTAACATTAGGAAAAATCTAGTTTTCTTGAAATGCTTACTTCTCAGGATTTTCCCTCTAGAAGCTTTTCTCATGGAACTCGGCTGCCACATTGTGAAAAGGCTCAGCAACACAGAGAGGCCTATGTAGGCACTCCACTGAAGTTTCAACTGGACCCAGTCGCCAGGTACCCCTAGTCACGGCAACAGGCTTCTGAGGGAAAAAGACTCACTCCAATTGTTTTATCTGCCCAGATGAGCCTGCAAACACTGTGGATGAGAGACAGATCACCCCCATTATGTGCTGTTTGGATCCATGATCACAGAGTTTGGAGTGATGTGTTATTCAACAAGAACTCATCACAGCATTACTCTTAAGTCATAGGTTTCACTTTCTGTTACAAACATATCCCATTACGCTAAAGCTAAAGAAAGCTAACTAAACTGCAACAAGAGGCTCTTCTTTTTTGAGTATAAGAATGCTGCAGATAAAAACTAAGTAAGGATTCAACTAGGAAAGGCAGGAGTTACAAGCTTGAAATAAGCCAACTATATGGTACAACCTCATTCATGCCACAATATCTTTCCATCTCTCCAAAGGCCACACCACCCAATTTTATTCACAACATTGCTCTTTCTAGAAATAAACCAAACTGGCTTAACCAAGATTTCCCCAGTCTCCAAACCAACCACTGCTTTTCATTTTATTTCTGGAACTTGTTGAACAGCACCATCACCCATCCAGTTACCTGAGGCATAATCTAGGAGTAATCCTCAATCCTGTCTCATTTCATATGCAGGTCTTTCAATTATGTCTCAGAATTTCTCTCAACACCATCCCTCACTCTAGTCCTACTGTACCTTCACACTTGAGCCTTCAGAACACTTTTCTCTCCTAAACTTTTTTCAGGAAAACAGCCAAGTACACACCCAGTCTCCTTGCCCAATCCATCTGTGAGAGTCCCATCAACTTTCTTCCTAAAACATGAATCTGGACACTGTCACCAGCAGATGTATGTGGAGCACAGGGCAGTGAATGATACCAAGGGAGCCACATTTAATATCTTGTATTGTTTTAATTTTGCATTCAGCATCTTTCTGAAACATAACTGTTTCATATATTACCATTCATTCTAGCTGAACTTGAACATTCAAAAAGCCACAAGATGAAATGTGTAGAGTCCGGGTGGGAAAAAACTTCATTAAAGTTTAATATTAGCACCCTTGTTTATCAGTTGGCACCTCCTCAGATTATTCAGTCATCCAAGCAGCATGATATACTCTTGACATAATATATTTTGTCTTTCTTATACTTAACTTTCCTTCCATCATCCCATAAAGCTCAAATGAAATATCCTTGAGAGATTCTTCCTCTGACCCTCAAGGATAGATTAAGTTTGCCTTCATCTCTCTTCTCACAAGGACACTGTATACACTTCTTTCAGCAACTATCATATTGATGAATCTCTTTTCCTACCTAAACTTAAGAGTGCCAACACTATCTCATGTGCATCACTAACTACACAATAAATGGTTTTAGACATAGGCCTGCACTAATGAGAAGAACAAATACTTCCCATGTAGTACATTCTGTGAGTAATTCTCATAGCCCAGAGCTGAAGAGCAGAACAAGAGTAAGTGAAGTTTCAGAGTTTTAAAAAATGAAGTTTGCACAATATTAACAATTAGGGGCTGAAAGGATAAAAGAGGAGAAAGAGGAAGATAAAAGATTGACTTACTGCTTGATATTTCATAACAATCTCAGACAGAAAATGTAGATGGTCACAAGATGCTTAGCAATAAAAAAATAAAAAGGAATAAATACTATTTAAAAATTGAAGCTAAATATTAGATATTTGTCAGAACAGAAGTACCAGAAACAATACAAAATAAAAGTATGAGTTCAAAATCAAGTAACCAAAAGTTATGGGGGGAAAATGGCACAATTCCTATTTCCTCCCTTCATCAGAAATTAGCAGGGAGCTGAGGAGCATAATAGGCCTTAAGAAGCCAGGCCTGGATGCAATCAGTTGTACTGCCCAAAAGCATGAGTAAGGAAAGAGGGAGGTACATAACTTCACTGAGACGGCAATCTAGGCTGAGCAGCAACATGTTGCAGAGTTGAGGGAGACCTATTTATCAACCTGATGTGGCTCCATTCTGAAAGGGCAGGGATGACAGAGAAAACATCATTAGCTGGAAACTACATCTCCAACACACTACAAGGGGAGGCTGAGCCAGCCTTTGTGTAGAGGTGAGATGAATGCTTGAAAGAATGCTGATGAGTCAATTTAAATTTTTTGAATTCAAAATGGCAATAAAATAGTTGGTTCTCCTATTTAATTGTTATCACAATGACTGCCTTAACATCAAGTAATCTAAAGTTTAAGCCATCACACAAATTGGCCAATATTCAATAACTCCATCCGAAAGATCAAAACAGTCACCTACCTGCACATATAATGTCAAGTCACTTCTTTTAGAAGGGTAACTAGAAAGTTGTCTTGCGGGAAGTCGGGTGGTCTAGAGCTGTTTTATTGGAAAAGTTCAATGGCCTTGGTGAATGACTGGCAGGACTACTTTGAAGTATTTAAGGTTGTTCAAGGGAAATGCACAACTCATGGGCTTAGTCCCCCCTGGCTGTCAGTGGGACAGGTTGAGACCTCTTCTGAACACAGGAGACTGGCTCTGTCTGAGAGAGTTCATAGTAAGGGAAACAGGGAGGGCACCTCCATCAGGCCCTGAAATCCCAACCACCATGTCTGTTAAAGAATAGGGTACAGGCCTCTATTTGGAAGAGGGAGAATCTGGAGTCCAAATACCTGCAGCAATGTAGGTATTGCCTACAGCAATGTAATAATTATGATCTAATCAAAAAGCTTGCCTGTGACAATCACCATGGAAGGTTGCAAGAAAGGACATGGTGTCCATTTGCTGATCAGTACCAAATTTTACCTTTACAACACTTTTCTTTGTCCCATCTTGACACGCTTCTTCTGAGTCACAGTCCTGTACCATGTCATTGACCCATTACATTAGGAAGACAGCACCAGATGATGGTTACTATATCACATGGCCTTCCACAGGCAGCTTTGGGAAATGAAGTGATTATTCACATGAATTGATGTCTTTTGAGTCTTGGAAAGAGAAAGGGCTTCCAGAATGGCTAGATTGCTTCAAATGTTAAGGGTGCCAAGCAATGTACATTTGATCATAATAATGCACTTTTTACTTTGGTACCATGGAAGCTTGGAGCCAAATGTGCAGGTAACCTCTACAATTGCAAAAGTTTCCAGTGCAACAGTACAGGGACAGTAACAACACCAAGGGCAATGACAGGAAGACAGAAAAAACAGGGAAACCAGTTTCCCCACAGCAAAAAATTAGTACAGGAACCAGAGGGAAATGAAGAAAAGAGACATTCAGATCCAGACTCCAACAAAATGAAGATATACTATGACAAAGAACCCAATGAAGCCCACAACAATAATCTAAAAGAAAAAATACTACAGGTACTCAATGAGAATTTTATAGAGATGATACTGGATAGGGTCAACCAAAATGTGCAGGAGACACTCAAGAAATTCCAAGACAACAAAAATAGAGAATTTGAAAAAGCAAAAGAAGAAATAAAGGAAACCATAGAAGCACTATATAAACACCAAAGTGAAACAAAGAACACGATTAATAAAGAGATAAATGAACTCAGGACAAAAATAGACAACATTAAAGAGGAAACCACCCAGGATATGGAAAACCTCAGAAAAAAGAACGAAACAGAACTGCAAAATAAACCAGAAGGCCAATCTAGCAGAATAGAACAAACAGAAACAGAATCTCAGAACCTGAAGATGAAATGGTAATTAAAGGAAAAACTGAAAAACTATTAATTACACAACTCAAGACCTGTAAAAAGAAAATGCAAGAACTCACCAACTTCATCAAAAGACCAAACTTGAGAATCATGGGCATCGAAGAAGGAGAAGAGGTGCAAGCGAAGGGAATGCGTAATATATTCAACAAAAAAATAACGGAAAATTTCCCAAATCTAGAGAAAGATATTCTCATACAAATGCAACAGGCCTCCAGGACACGAAACAGACCAGATCAAAATAGAACTACCCCACGGCATATCATCATTAAAACAAGTTCAGAAACTAGGGAAAGAATATTGAAGGCTGTAAGAGAAAAAACAACTAACATACAAAGGTAAACCCATCAAAATCACAGCAAACTTCTCAACAGAAACATTAAAAGCAAGAACAGCATGGGGTGAGATCTTCCGGGCACTGAATGAAAATAACTTCAACCCCAGGATACTCTACCCAGCAAAACTATCATTCAAAATAGATGGAGCAATAAAAGGCTTCCATGATAAGCAGAAACTAAAACAATATATGACCACAAAGCCACCACTACAGAAGATTCTTCAAGGGATTCTGCACACAGAAAGTGAAACCCAACTTAACCATGAAAAGACAGGCAGCACCAAACCACAGGAAAAGAAAAAGCAAGAAAGTACAGCATAACCTTAACTTAGGTACACACAATCAAACCTTCAAACAACTAACACAACTAAATGACAGGAATCACCACACACCTATCAGTACTAACACTTAATGTTAACGGACTTAACTCCCCCATCAAAAGGCACCCCTTGACAAAATGGATTAAAAAGGAAGATCCAACAATTTGTTCCTTACAGGAGACCCATCACACCGACAGAAATAAGCATAGGCTTAGGATGAAAGTTTGAAAGAAGATTTACCAAGCCAATGGCCCCCGAAAACAGCAGAAGTACCAATACTTACCTCTGACAAAGTAGACTTCAAACCTACATTGATCAAACGAGATAAAGAAGGACATTCCATACTAATAAAAGGGGAAATAGACCAAAAGGAAATAATAATCATAAACCTGTATGCACCCAACGTCAACGCACCCAATTTCATCAAACATACCCTGAAAGACCTAAAAGCATATATAAACGCCAACACAGTGGTTGTGGGAGACTTTAACACCCCATTACCATCAATAGATAGGTCATCCAAACAAAAACTCAATAAAGAAATCCAAGATCTAAAACATACAATAGATCAAATGGACCTACTTGATGTCTACAGAACATTTCATCCAACTTCTACACAATATACATTCTTCTCAGCAGCCCATGCAACCTTCTCCAAAATAGACCATAACCTAGGGCACAAAGCAAGCCTCAGCAAATATAAGAAAATAGAAATTATACTGTGTATACTATCTGATCACAATGCAGTAAAACTAGAACTCAACAACAAAAGTAAAGACAAAAAACATGCAAACAGCTGGAAACTAAGTAACTCATTACTTAATGAAAAATGGATCATCGATGAAATAAAACAGGAAATTAAAAAGTTCCTGGAAGTCAATGAAAATGAAAACACAACCTACTGGAACCTATGGGACACAGCAAAGGCAGTCCTGAGAGGAAAGTTTGTAGCCATGAGTGCATAAATTAAAAATACTGAAAGATCCCAAATCAATGACCTAATGATACACCTCAAACTCCTAGAAAAACAAGAACAAGCAAATCCCAAAACAAACGGAGAGAAATAATAAAAATAAGGGCTGAAATCAACAAAATAGAAACCAAAAAAAACATACAAAGAATTGATGAAACAAAAAGTTGGTTCTTTGAAAAAATAAACAACTTCAACAGACCCCTGGCAAACCTGACTAAAATGAGGAGAGAAAAAACCCAAATTAGTAGAATCAGGAATGCAAAAGGGGCGATAACAACAAACACCATGGAAGTCCAGGAAATCATCAAAGACTACTTCAAGAACCTATATTCAAATAAATTTGAAAATCTTAAAGAAATGGACAGATTTCTAGATACATATGATCATCCAAAACTGAACCAAGAGGAAATTAATCACCTGAATAGATCTAAAACACAAAATGAAATTGAAGCAGCAATCAAGAATCTCCCTAATAAGAAAAGTCCAGGACTTGATGGATTCTCTGCTGAATTCTATCAGACCTTTAAAGAAGAACTGATACCAACGCTCCTTAAACTGTTCCACGAAATAGAAAGGGAAGGAAAACTGCCTAACACATTTTATGAAGCCAGTATTACACTTATCCCAAAACCATGGCAAGGACACCTCCAAAAAGGAGAACTATAGGCCAATCTCCTTAACGAACATTGATGCAAAAATCCTCAATATAATAATGGCAAACCGAATTCAACAACACATCAAAAAGATTATTCACCACAACCAAGTAGGCTTCATCCCAGGGATGCAGGGGTGGTTCAACATACGAAAATCAATAAATGTAATAAACCACATTAACAGAAGCAAAGACAAAAACCACTTGATCATCTCAATAGAGGCAGAAAAAGCCTTTGATAAGATCCAACACCATTTCATGATGAAAGCTCTAAGAAAACTAGGAATAGAAGGAAAGTACCTCAACATTATAAAAGCTATATATGACAAACCTACAGCCAGCATTATACTGAATGGAGAAAAACTGAAACCATTCCCTCTAAAATCAGGAACCAGACAAGGATGCCCACTATCTCCACTCCTATTCAACATAGTACTGGAATTCCTAGCCAGAGCAATTAGGCAAGAAGAAGGAATAAAAGGAATACAAATAGGTAAAGAAACTGTCAAAATATCCCTATTTGCAGACGACATGATCCTATACCTTAAAGACCCAAAAAACTCTACTTAGAAGCTTCTAGACATCATCAGTAGTTATAGCAAGGTAGCAGGATATAAAATCAACATAGAAAAATCATTAGCATTTCTATACACTAACAATGAGCAAATTGAAAAAGAATATATGAAAACAATTCCATTTACAATAGCCTCAACAAAAAATCAAATACCTAGGTGTAAACCTAACAAAAGACATGAATGACCTCTACAAGGAAAACTATAAACTTCTGAAGAAAGAGATTGAGGAAGACTATAGAAAGTGGAGAGATCTCCCATGCTCATGGATTGGTAGAATCAACATAGTGAAAATGTCTATACTCCCAAAAGTAATCTACATGTTTAATGCAATTCCCATCAAAATTCCAATGACATTCATTAAAGAGATCGAAAAATCTACCATGAAATTTATATGGAAACACAAGAGGCCACGAATAGCCAAGGCAATACTCAGTCAAAAGAAAAATGCAGGAGGTATCATGATACCTGACTTCAAGCTATATTACAAAGCAATAACGATAAAAACAGCATGGTACTGGCACAAAAACAGACATGAAGACCAGTGGAACAGAATAGAGGACCCAGATATGAAGCCACACAACTGTAACCAACTTGTCCTTGATAAAGGAGCTAAAAATATACGATGGAGAAAAGACAGCCTCTTCAACAAAAACTGCTGGGAAAACTGGTTAGCAGTCTGCAAAAAACTGAAACTAGATCCATGTATATCACCCTATACCAAGATTAACTCAAAATGGATCAAGGATCTTAATATCAGACCACAAACTCTAAAGTTGATACAGGAAAGAGTAGGAAATACTCTGGAGTTAGTAGGTATAGGTAAGAACTTTCTCAACGAAACCCCAGCAGCACAGCAACTAAGAGATAGCATAGATAAATGGGACCTCATAAAACTAAAAAGCTTCTGTTCATCAAAGAAATGGTCTCTAACACCCTCAGAGTGGGAGAAAATATTTTCCCCCTACACATCAGACAAAGGACTGATAATCAGAATATATAGGGAACTTAAAAAACTAAATTCTCCCAAAACTAATGAACCAATAAAGAAATGGGCAAGTGAACTAAACAGAACTTTCTCAAAAGAAGAAATTCAAATGGCCAAAAAACACATGAAAAAAATGCTCAACACCTCTAGCAATAAAGGAAATGCAAATTAAAACCACAGTAAGATTCCACTTTACCCCTGTTAGAATAGCCATCATTAGCAACACCACCAACAACAGGTGTTGGCGAGGATGTGGGGAAAAAGGAATCCTCTTGCATTGTTGGTGGGAATGTAAACTAGTACAACCACTCTCGAAAAAAATTTGGAGGCTACTTAAAGAGCTAAACATTGATCTACCATTTGATCCAGCAATACCACTCTTGGGGATATACCCAAAAGACTGTGACACAGGTTACTCCAGAGGCACCCACACACCCATGTTTATTGCGGCACTATTCAATAGCCAAGTTATGGAAACAGCCAACATGCCCCACCACTGACGAATGGATTAAGAAAATGTGGTATCTATACACAATGGAATTTTATGCAGCCATGAAGAAGAACGAAATGTTATCATTCGCTGCTGAATGGATGGAATTGGAGAACATCATTCTGAGTGAGGTTAGCCTAGCCCAAAAGACCAAAAATCGTATGTTCTCCCTCATATGTGGACATTAGATCAAGGCAAACACAACAAGGGGATTGGAGTTTGATCACAAAATAGAAGGGAGAGCACACAAGGGAGATACGAGAATAGGTAAGACACCTAAAAAATAAGCTAGCATTTGTTGCCCTCAATGCAGAGAAACTAAAGCAGATACCTTAAAAGCAACTGAGGCCAATAGGAAAAGGGGACCAGGAACTAGAGAAAAAAGAATTAACCTAGAGGCAACACACATGCATAGGAAATTAATGTGAGTCAACTCCCTGTATAGTTATCCTTATCTCAACCAGCAAAAACCCTTGTTCCTTCCTATTGTTGCTTATACTATCTCTTCACTGAAATTAGAGATAAGGGCAAAATAGTTTCTGCTGGGTATTGAGGGGGTGGGGGGTAGAGGGAGGGGGTGGGGTGGGTGGTAAAGGAGGGGGTTGGGGCAGGGGGGAGAAATGACCCAAGCGTTGTATGCACATATGAATAATAAAACAATAAAAAAGTGTCCAGTGCAATGCTCTGTGTAATTCTTGCCCCAGTTTAATTTTTTATCCTTTTTTCCTCTTTGCCCTGATCATTCAAACTATTTAGTTTGTCCTCTTGCATGTCCTTTTATAAGGTACTTCAAATTCTTCATGGAAGAAAAGTAAGCCATAAAGAAATAGATACTTAAAGATATTGCCAACCGAGGTAGGCATAATTTTCAGGTCTTTGGCACTTCTAAGTTGTAATGTGTTGGCAGATGCTCAAGGGCAAGTGGGGTTAAGGTGATGTTTTTCCCTCATTCTAGAAATAGAGGGTCCCAGTAAACTACAGTCATCAGAGCAATATGACTTCCTGCAGATAAGCATCTTCAGTTAAACAGAACATCCAGGATAGGAAAATGTTGGATATTCTGACAAGGGCCATTCTGCACTGGACTGAACATTCTATGAAAGAAAAATTTTATTTATATTGTTGTTGCTGAAGATCTTTCTAAGAAGGCCAGCCTCAGCACAGATGAAAATAATGTGGGGGAGAGTCCAGAAACTAGAAAGTTTTAAAGAGCAACAACAACAAAAGTGGACAGTAAGAAGTCATCAGTCTGAAAGTAAGGAAACAAAATTGGTCTTAAAGCTTAAAAGATTCTAATCCCATAGGTGTCCCTTTCCAGTAGCTGGTCCTACAGGCCCTGCCAATATAGGTATAGTGAGAGAAGTACTAGCAAAGACACCCAAATGCAAGAAGACTGCAAACAGCCTCTTGTCTGTACTTCCATCTCACATGGAGACCCTATGGAGATGGGACCCCTCCAGAAAGCATGGCTATGCTGGGTCTGGGGCAGAGGGCAAAGGGCACTGTGGAAAGATAAAAAATGAATGCTACTGCTTAATACCACACCTTAGACGATGCAAGATATAGAACATATGTTCTATATGTCTATGTCTATGGAAGGCACTCAGGATGGGGTGAAGAGACTTCTCACACCTCCAACACCAAAGACCTTGGTCCTGTACTATGTCATGCAGAAAAGGTACCCATCATCAACCTAACAAAGGGCTGAGAATGGCCCGGGAAAGGATATGAGACGGGTGTGTGCACACAAGCAGCCAAATTGTAGCATCTTAGTATGGCAGGTGCAGCTTCAGGCCTTCATCTAAAAGTATGTGAGGATCCCGAGCCACAGAAAAACAGGCTAAGTACACCATTCTACTTCTGCCAGTCAGTGCTGGAAGGAGAGTGATTTAAGGAAAAGAGTCAAACTGAAATACTGTCTTATGTGTGATTATTCTTTAACTTTTAAGAAAACACAGATTTTCCAGCTAATTCTTTCTGAAGGTTTAGAGTAACTACCCTGGAAAACAGGTGGTATTAAAATGAAGTCAGATGTAACTCCTAGTATCTATTCAAAGACACTACTACAGTGAAAATATCACTCCTATTCTCTTGAGAAGAGCAGAGAAGGACAGTTACTCTTTTATCTACAATTCTTGATTAATAACCTATTTCAGCTGGTTGAGACTAAGTAAATTCTCATTCAGAGCATAATTTAAGCAGACTTCATGTTGAAACTCATTCAAATACATCAATTTTTCAGAGATGAAATATAGTATTTCACTAGGTTTTTGCTATTGGTAAGTATAAAGGTGTTAGAATATTAACACACTAGTGTTCTGCTTTCTTGGTCTCCTTACACACCTCTCCTTCTTATTCCTCACCATATTAATAAATGACAGAGTATATTCTTGGTTCAACTTATAAAAAAGGAAGGGAATGCTGATATTTTTCCAGATGTTATAATAGACAATGAAAGAAGATTAATTAAAACTAAAGATAAGAATTAAAGTAATATACAATTTCAGAGTGGTCACTGAAAGAAAACCACAGAGCAATAACCCTTATGAACACAGATGAGTAAATCTTCAATAAATTACTAGAAAATCAAATTCAGAAGCATACTAGAAGGGCTGTACAGCATGATCAAATGGGACTTATTACAGGAATACAGCAGGGGAGTTTAAAAATAAAAGAAATGATCAGTATAACATACCATATTAACAGCATAAAGGGAAAACCCACATGGTCATCTCAACCAATGTAGTAACAGCATTTGACAAAAAGCAACATCTTTTCATGATGAAAAGTACTTACAAAACTAGGAACAAAGGGGAACTTCCTCAACACAAAAAAGATTGTGATGAAACTCCCACAGCTAACATCCTACTCAGTGGTGAAAAGTTGAAAACACTTTGTCTAAGATTAGGAAAAAGATAAGGATGCTCACTATTCACACTTCTATTCAACACAGTGCTATAAATTCTAATGAGACTAGGCAAGAAAAAGGTAAAAGACATCCAATTGGAAATGAAGAAATAAAATTAATTGTATTTGCATATGACATGAATTTATACGTGGAAAACCCTAATAAGGCCAGGCATACATAGTGGTGAATACCTGTAATCTCAGATACTTGGAAGGCAAAGATTGGGAGGATTGTGGTTCCAGGCCAGCTCAGGCAAAAGAAGCTCAACAATGAAGCTGGGTATAGTGGTACATCTGTAATCCCAGCTATATGGGAGACATAGGTAGAAAGACTGCAGTCTGAGGATGGTCTTGGGCAAAAAGTATAACTGTTTGAAAACGGTTTGGCTCTATAACTTGAGCCAAAAAGCTCAAGTTATAGAGTCCCTGCTTAGCAAGCAGGAGACCATAAATTCAAACAAAGTACTGCCAAAAAATCAAAATAAAAACTATTTGAACTTACAAATTTAGCACAGTTGCACAGTATAAAATCAGCACTCCCAAATCAATTACATTACCATATACTGACAATGAACAATTTGAAAAAAAATTTTTTTTAATTTTATTTACAAAAGCATGAGAAAGAATAAATTACTTAGGAAAACCAAAGAAGCAAAAGATTTATACACTGAACACTACAGAACATTACTAAATGAACTGGAAGACTACACTAATAAATGGAAAGACATCCTGAGTTCATGGACTGGAAGATTTAATGTGAAGATGACAATGTAATTCAAAGCAACAAACAGATTCACTGGGATCTCAATCAAACCAAAATACCAATGGAATTTTTTGCAGAAATGGAATTTCAAAAAACTCTGAATCACCAAAACAATATTGAAAATGAAGAACAAAAACGGAAGACATGTATCTCCCAATTTCTAAACCTACTTGTAAAGCCATAGTAGTTAAAACAGCTCAATTCCAGCTAAGAAAACACACATAAACAATGGAATACAATAGAGGGCACAGATATAAATCCTCACATCAACAGTAAACTGATTTGTGACAAAAGTAATAAGACCATTGTATGGAGGAAGAACATTCTCTTCAACAAATGGTGCTAGGAATATTGTATATCAATAGGCAAAAGAATAAAGTTAGAATTTTATCTTACACTTTAAAGAAAAAATTGAAACTAGAACAAGGATCTAAATTTAGGAGTTAAAAAACTGCAAAATTCTTAGAAGAAAACAGAAAAATCTTCACATGACACTAAAGGTCTAGGAAACTAAAGAAAAATAGATAAATTGAGCTTCACCAAAATTTTTAAAAACTGTATCAAAGATATTACTAAGAGAGTGAAAATACAACCTAAGGATGGGAGAAAGTATCTGCAAACCACATATCTGATAAGGGTTACCATTCAAGATATATAAGGAACCCCTACAACTCAACAAACAGCTCTATTAAAATGGGGGCAAAAATTTGAACAGACATTTCTCCAAAGAAAATATACAAATGGCCAACATAAGATGCTCAACATCATTAGTAATTAGGGAAATGCAAATTAAAGACACAATTACATTCCACTTCACATGTACAATAGTAATAATAAAAACAAATGTTGGGAAGGACATACAGGAATTGAAACTTTTATGTATTGCTGTTGGGAGTGTAAAATGAAGCAACTTGTGGAAACAAGTTTTGGTGGTGCCTCAAAGTTATGTAGGGCTGAAGATATATAGCTCAGAAGCAAAATACCTGCCTAGAATGCACAGGCCCTGGGTTTGATTTTCAATAGCACAGAAATATTATAGATTTACCATGACACAGTAATTCATTCTCTCTCTCCACCCTCCCTCTGACCCCTTCCCCCACATTCTTTTAGGGACCAACTGCACACCGATGTTCATAGCAGCATTATTCACAATAGCCAAATGTTGGAAATGTCTCAAGTGTATGTCAATAGATGAATGGATAAATAGAATGATTATCTATATATGACAGAGTTTTGTCCAGCCCTAAAAAGGAATGAAATTATGATGCATGCTACAACATGGATGAGAATAATATGTTAAGAGAAATAAGCCAAGAACAATATATACGGTTTCACTTGTATGAAATATGTAGAATACACAAATTCATGAAGATACCACGTAGATTAGAAGGTACCAAGAGCTAGAGATGAAGAGGAACAGGGAGTTACTTCATTGGTACAGATTTTTGGCTGAAGTGATAAAAATATTTTGGAAATAAATGGTGTTGATTATTACATAACAAGTGACTATAATTGATGCCACTGAATTGTATACTTAAAAATGACTCAAATACTAAATTTTAGAATATTGTACCTATATAAAATAAATATTTTATATTAAATCACATATAAAATTTCTAAAAATCCATGATTAAAAATATTTATATATCTTTTAATTATGTTAAATTTTGCATAATATTTTATCACATAAAATTTTCAGATTGGCTAAACCTTTACAAAGTTTGAGGAAATTTTTTGTGTTCTTAATTGGTGAAAGGTAAACAATGTATTTCTTTTCTCAATTCCACATGCATCTCTGACAGCACTAAGATCTACTAGTTGGGCCGTTATGTGACCAGTTGTTGCAGTGAACCTCCACTTTCTTGCTCACAAATAAAAGCACAAAATGAAAGAACAATAATAGCATTTCTCAATTCAAGCTCCAAAGGTCTATGACTCATCTCAGTTTAGAAGGAGTTAAGGTTCTATTCTAGATAAACTCTCAATGAAATACAAACCACAGCAAAATAATTCTGATTATTATTTAACAGTAAAACTAGACATATGGCAACTGGTGCCTCTCCTGTGGGTTCCTCGTCTTTGTGCACCTTGAAAGATGTGGGTACACTTCTGTGTACTTGCTGAGTCAGTGGTGTCCAGTGGGAAAGATCTTTCCCCACTCTGTTTCAGGTCTATTTAAATGTCCCCTTCTCAGTGAGGCTTCCCCTAATACTCCATGATGGAGAGGAGTAAACCCCTCTATCAACCAATATCCCAAACTTGTTATTCTGCCCTCTTTAGAAAATGACATCTTACCCAACTGTTCATCTTTATCTTACTTATTGTTTATCATCAGACCACATGCTAGCCTGTACTCCACAAGTGTAGCATCTTTGCTTGTTTTAATCACTGATACAGCTTGAGGGGCTCCAACAGTTTTTGGCACATGACAAGTGCTAAGTAAACATTTGCAAAGCAATGACAAGATGGTATGGAAGGAAAGGTTTCAAGACTTTTCTACTTTTTAGTTCACTTGCTTCATTTAAATGGATAGTATTATGAAGAATTTCATACTCAGAATGAACTTTTCAATATAATCAGTGGCTTTTTTGTATTTTGCATCCATAACAACAGATTTTATTTATCATACTATGAGATGATAGTTTAACAGAAGTGATTTTATTTATTTACTTTTGAGATAAGGCCTTGCTCTGTGGCCCAGGCTGTCCTTGAACTCCTGAGCTTCAGTAATGCTCCTGCCTCAGCCTTCTGGGTAGCCAGAAGATGGGTGCAAACTACCGCACCTAACCAGAAGCGATCTTAGAGATTCCATTTCCAAAAAGACATGGCAGAAAGGAGAGAAGTGAGACATGAAAAAGGAACAAGAGGAAAAAGTGACCTTCATCCTCCTTTCCCTCCCTCCCCACTGCTCACCAAACCCCACTGTATGCAGTGCATAGCAGCAGCATGGGGTGTAAGCCTCTCACCTTCTGCTAACAGTCACCTTTCTATTTTATTTCCTTCCCAGCAACTAGGTTGTGGAAATGTAAACAGCCCTTCATCCTGAGCATACCCTCATAGACTGTTTTCTCAGAAGACCAGGGTCAAGTGAAATGGTTAAACTGATACCTACTGAAAAAAAGGGTTTATATCATATTAAGTATATTTTTCCTTCCTTGTCAAAAGGCACAAATTCTGAGGAATTCCTCAACTTAATGATAGTTTTCCCAGGTAAGTGCTACACTTAACACTGCAACAACCTACTCCTTAAAATTTATATGCTTTATGAAACTTTAACAATTAGAGGGCACATCACCTGTTTGTTTGTTTGTTTGAATGTTTTAGAGACAGGGTGTCATTCTGTAGCCCAGGCTGGCCTTGAATTCTTGATCCTCCTGGTTTCACCTCCCAAATTCTGGGGTTACAGGTCTGCATCACCACTTCAGGTTTCACCTAATATTATCTGGATTTTGATCTTCACAATGATCCTAAGGGGAATGCCAGATTAGAATCATCTATGTTTAACAGATAGTGGGACTCAAATCTATGCATTTTGACTTCAATTATATATACCCAGTGATTGCTTCCCCAGATTTACTTTGAAATAGTAACTTAGAGGAACTATGTTTAAGGTTTTTAAAAATATCAGAAGTGCTGTTTACATCTGAGTGCTTTCTACTTTGGAAATGCCAGTATCTAAACTATGACTTTATCATACTGCATGAAAGCTGGTAAAATGGCTTGCATCATGAGGCACTTAAATGTATCAGTAGAATTCTCCACTAAATGTTGGGTTTGGTCACTCCAGAAAGGCCTCTCATGCTGGATTTCACTGTAATACAAACACAGTCCTTCTGAGTGAACTCACCAGACTAGAATTAGCATCAGTATTGGACAAAAGTCTCTGCTTCCCTTGATAATTTGTTATGATGACAATCACACAGGAATAGAAGCACCCCAGTATCCCGGTGATACACTGTACATGCAGAGTCAGGCCTAGCAAAGGCCAGAGCAACTGATTTTTTTTTTTTTACCATAGACATAGTCTCTGGTCCCTTATTTTTTCCTGCTACAGTTCTTGAACTGTTTCCTAAGAGGTTCGCCACCAGATGATTGACTTCTTGAGCTGAGCCCAAAGATCAATCTCCTGCAAGAAAAATTTCTCTGTTTCTATGTATCCTTGGCCCCATACACTTTGTCAATAAGTCCTTCACATGATCCGAAGGCAAACCTTTCTTTTAAAAGATGTTTTCTGTGGTATGAAACAGAGTGTAGATTAGGTTCTACAGGCCATGACAGCAGTGATCCTTAATAGATTGTGAATTAGACTGCATTCTAATCCAGTCATAAGTAATATCACCCTTTAAAAGCTCACTTGACTCATTCCCTTTCCTTCCTGGTCCTAGACATTGGGTTTCTGTACTTATAGAAACAGCAGTTTCTAGGGCCACACTAGTCAATACTACATGAAAAAATCCCTAGTGGTCTTATCCAGTGAGAATCCTTGTCCAGTGTGATGTAGGGATTTTCATCCTTCTGCACCTTTAGACTTTAATCTAGATGTGGTAAATAGTGTTAATTGCCTTCCCAGCAGCCATCTTTCCTCTCTCTGCAGTTTGGATAGTGATTTACTAACTAAGAGGAGCTGAATGTCCATTTTCCAATGTCTGGTCTAGTGGAATATGTGACCAGTGGGATGTAAATGGAAATCTACTCATTCGTGAGAATTTCCTCTCAGGTAAGGATCCTTTGGAACTCTTCCCCTCTTCCTTACCATGTTAGATGCTATCACATGGGAATATAAATAGAGTAGCAGCAGTCAACACATACCAAGGAGGCAACAAATCACTAGTTGGAAGCTAGTGTACAGAGTAGAGGAGAGTAGCTGAGTGCAAATAGCCTGTTGCCTCTAAACGAGGCCAGTAGCCTCTACATTAGAAATTCTTGGTCTTTCAAATGATCAGTGAAAGTCTACATGACTTAAACCACCATTAGCTATGGTTTCGGTGCTGTGCTGCCAGGTGCATAAAACTTGATATGCCAAGGAACAGGGAAAGAAACATATAGAGCAATATATTTGGAAGAAAGGCCCTGTTGGGGAGGCAGGACAATTTCAAGGCATAAAGTCTGGCCTTCTTAAAGCTTTTTATTGTATTACTAAATATCAAATTTTAGCTTTTCCTAGGTCTCAAATGGCTTTCTATAAAGTCTACCTATCATTCATTAGTGGGAGATGTATAGATCCAAGTGTCAGGGCCTCAGTAGTACCAGATATGGAACTTAAAGTGTTAATCAGGTTATGAGCATCCCATATAAATAACAGTGAAAGTGGATGGGGAACAATTTAGAGAATTCTGAAAAAACTAACCCAAAAAGATGCTGTAGAAATTTATACCAAAAGTATAGGAAGACTCAGATACACCTCCATGGCACTACTGGCAGAGAAATAAGCATCACTTAGCTCACTTCATATTAAGGAGGATAACCCAAGAAGACAGTCTTTACTTTAGCTGTTTCTTCAGTATGTCCAACAACTCAGAAGTGGAGTCCTACAGAAATAAGGTAGACATCTCCACCTACAAAGTCAGTATTACTACTTAAGTCAAGAAGGATATGAACACAGCTACACTTAGTAACAAACATCTTTAAGGAAGGGGACTGATATGCACAGGTCTCAATGATGCATGTGTTACACCTCAATCCATAAAGGGCATAAGAAATTAATGGGGTCAGCAAAAAAGAGACACCAATCAAAAGCCAAAGTGGAGGAACCATAAATTTCCACCCTAGAAGGAGAAAAGAACAGTTCAGGTGGTCAGAGCCTTGATATTATGGACTAAGAATTAGCAATAACAATTTTGGTTTTACTCTTACATCTTCAAGGGTTCACATGTGACACTCATTTTATCTGAGCACACTCAAGGATGCAATCTACAAAATAGTGAACATACTCTGTAAACAGACATGAGCAAAAATTTCCCTCAGTTAAAAGAATATGACAGCAGCTATATCTGCTATCCTTTTGTATATCTACTGATACATTTACAAATATTTCAATAATATATTAGATTTATACTTATTGACATAATTATAAAATTTATTTTAATATTTGTAAATATTTATGACCTATCATAATAATTTACTGAGCCATCTAAGAGTAGGTTGCATATATTGTGCTCCTTTAGCTCTTGATATTTTGTGTATATTTCCCAAGAACACAGATATTTTCTTATGTTTTCATGGCACAGTTTTCAAATTCAGGAATTTCACATTGATACATAGCCTCACCTAATCTGTAATCCACACTCAAATTTTGTCAAATGTCTCTGTCATCTTGTAGCATTTTTTTCCCTTTAATTCGGCATAAAGTGAGGATCACCTATTACACTTAGGTATCATGTCTCTTTAGCATCTATTAACCTAGAAAGACTCCTTAACTTTCACTTGTCTTGCATGACACTGGCATTTTAGAGAATTCAGGCCAATTGTTTTTAGAATATTGCTCAATTTGAGAATGCCTGATATTTCTTCATGACTGGACTCACATTGTGGAACCAACCTGGAATACTACAAAAGCAATAAGGCATCCTTTCCTCGTATCACATCTGAGACTCCTAATGCCCACTGACCACTGTTTCAGGACCCCCCACCCTGACCAAAAAAGGAAAGAAGAAAAAAAGAAGGAAAGAAAGAGAGAGAGAGAGAGAGAGAGAGAGAGAGAGAGAGAGAGAGAGAGAGAGAGATGTGCCATCACATATATCATTTATTTTTTCCTGCATTAAAGAATCACCCCAAAACTTAGTGGTTTACAACAACTATTCATTTAGGGCAATACTGATTGATTCTTGGGCTCAAATAGATGGTTCTTCCATTCTAACAGGGTTCACTCATGCACATATGCTCAGGAGGACTCACTCACAAGGCTGGTGTTGGCTGGGGCACATTAGTTCTCTCAAATTACCCAGAGGAAACTGGTTTGGGCTCATTCACATGATGGGCTCAGGATTCTAAACTGCATTAAGGAGGTAAGTCTCAGCATGCAAACACTTTGCAAGTATCTGGTTAGACCCTGTTTTGTTGCCTTCCTGGCTGGCAAAAGCCACAGGGCCAAGTCAAATGGAAGGATACAGAAAGACTGTCCCCTCACTTATTAAATCTGTGGGAAGCTATTATAGCAGCTTACCTTGCAAAGTCTGCTGAACTGCTTTATTCAAATATTTACTGACTCATTCAAAAGCTATTTATTCTGACTTATTTTTGTATAAAACAATGTGGTAGGTGCTTTCTGGTTAACAACAGCATATAAAGAAAGGATAAAGGAAGGAGCGATTATCCTCTTACCATGAGTCGCTATATATGATCTCATTAATCCTCACATCAACTCTATTTGGTCACTATTACTAGTTCCACTTTACAGATAAGAAAAACCAAAGTTTAGAGAGCTTGGCCAATTTGTCCAAAGTTACACAACTATCTGCAACTTTGGGCTGCAGGTAGTAGAAAATCCTATTAAAAGTGCCCTCCATCATAAACATTTAATTTCCATAACAAGGATTCTGGAGCAAGTCATTTCTTGGTTCTATACAGCAGCTCAAGGATGCCACCACGTACTCTTTGTAAGGAAATATAGGCCCCAAAGTGACCACGTGGAGAGGAATGATCTGGCCAAGAGATTCTTTATTGCCGGGTGGGAGAGGGAGAGAGCAGAGAGAGCCAAGAGAGGGAGAGAGAGAGGGGCAGGGGCTTAAATATCCCTCAGTGGGACTCAGCATGATCTGATTGGTTAGGATCTTATGGTTCATGCTGATTGGAGGTTGGGGCAGAAGGAGGGTTCAAGCTAGACTTGAGGCAGGACTGTGACCCTGGGAGGCAAGACCATGACCCTGGAAAACAGAAGCTTAAGCGTGCAGTACGAACTGAAACCTATCGGCACCATTATTGCCAACACCCTGGATTTAAGGGCTATGCAGCATATGACTGCCTGAATTCTCAAACTCTAATGTGGGTGACAGCTAGTAAGTGTTAGAAGTAAGATGTGAGTGCAGGCAGGTGTAGCTCCATAGTTCATGCCCCAAAGGAATGTACGTTTTCAAAGCAGAGAAAGACCTATAAATACATATGTGCACATTTTATGAATGACAGAAATGAGATTCTACAGGGCCACAGAGGAAGAAGGGGTCACTTTAAAGTAGATTGAACAAAGATGTTTGGAAATGTCAAGGTCTTGGAAAGTTATGATCTTAAAGAACATGTAGGACTTTAAAAGGTAAAGTATCTTCCAACAAGAGGAAAACAAAAAGCAAACTCACAGAGGCAGAAACATAAAATTATTACTGGAAAGGTTAGCGACAGTGTATACCTCAGTTCTGGCATCAAGCAAGAGAAGAATTCAGATTAAGATATGAAAGTAATGAAAAGTAATAGTGAAGTTTATTAGGAAAGGAATTTAGTATAGTAAGATAAAAGTGGGAAGAAATGGGGGGAAAAGGGAAAAACATTTCCTGCTCCCAGTGCAGGATATGGGAGTAGACACTCAAAATGGTAGTCCTCATCTCTTAGTTTTATACTTTGCCAGTTGGAATACACTTGACATGTCTGGAAACCTCTCATCATTAAGATAATGGATCTAGGTGTCTACAATGAATGTTAAAACCATACTTCATCCAGGCCTACCCAAAACAAAGGGACAATAGGTGAGTTTTAGGACTTCCTTTAAGCAGACAAGATTAATTCTCTGCCTATTCAAGGAGCCATGAAACTTGTTAACATCTCAAAGAGGAAGGGAGATACAGATAGCCCCTTTATTTCTCCTTGTTCTTCTAACTTAACATCAAAAAGGAGGTGGGGAGGGGCTAGCTGCTACAGCTTTTTAGTTTTTACTTTCCTGTTTCAATGCAGGAGGCTGGCCCCTTTAATATTTATTAAAAATAACATAATTTCCCTATCTCCTCACATATCCTGCTTCACCCATCACTCATGGCTAACTGCTACAGAGGTAAATTAGAATTAGGGAAAGTTTGGGAGTGAGACCCCTTCCTGACTCACAATAAGAGCTCCATTTTAATTAAAATAAGTTAGGAAGAATGGGAATTTCCTCCCTCAAGGGTAGGGCACCTGAAAATTAACATAGGTGTATACAGGGAGTCCCCTCAGCTCCTCCCTCTGGCTCAAAGGTCAATGGAGCCTGGTGATGACACATAATCTCTCCCCACCTCCAACTTTAAGGTGGTAAACCACCACTTAGCTCTGTGACTGCCCTCACCTACCCCAGGAACTGCCCATGCTCCTCCCCACTCACTGATTATTGGATGGGAATCACTTGGCTCTTCCCTTCCCATAGATCAACATAGGTTTTAAAAGCACCTGGAGAAGAGATGCTCACTCTGTCTGCCTCCAGATTCCACCTGGTCCCTACCATACACCCTTTTCCTTTCCCTTCCCTTCCCTTCCCTAACTTTTAATAAACTCCATTAACACCCACATGTCCAATCATGGATTCTTCCAGGTTGGATACAAAGAATTTGGAAATCTTCTGATCACTGAGCACTGGTGCCAACACAACCTAACAAAATGAAGTGAGCGGATCAAACTTAGTACAGTACTGGGTAATTCAGAGTCTCTGGAAAAAATAAAGCATTCATTGAGAATTAAAGGTTAAACATTGACTTTCATATGCAACCAATGACTCATACTACATCTTATATCTTCCTTTAACCAGCCCTAAATATAGTATTTATCTTTTAGCCTTTTCCCTCAAATTTCAACCTGAGATGCTAGAAGTCAAAAGAATTATGTATCCTTAAGTAACTCATTACAAATAACAGCTTTCATTCAGCAAGTTAGCTTTCCTAAGTGGCAGTGTGAGGGCTGCTTGCTGCACAGCTAGCAGAGCCGCGGTCCGGACGCCAGCATGTGCTCTGAACTCCTTGCCTTCCCCCGCCTGCCATCCTGAGGCAGCCCTAACCCTGTCAGGATGCAGCCATCATAGGCTACAAGGACTTGCCCTCCATCTGGGCCGCCTTCCCTGGGAAAACCTTCCTCAACATCACACCAGCTAAAGTTGATATCCTGGTTGGCAAAGACCAGTCAAGGTTTTCTGTGAATGGGCTGACACTTTGGGGCCAGAAATGTTCTGTGATCCAGGACTCACTGCTGCAGGACGGGGAATTTAAGGTGGATCTTCATATCAAAAGCACTGGTAGAGCCCCCACCTTCAACATTACTGTCACCATGACTGCCAAGACGCTAGTCCTGCTGATGGGCAAAGAAGGTGTCCACAGTGGTTTGATCAACAAGAAATGTTATGAAATGGCCTTCCACCTGCAGTGTGCCCAGTACTGACCTCATCTGTCCCTTTCCCTCACCACTCCCCACAGCTTTTGCACCCCCTCATTCCATACACACAACCCATTTTTATTTTTTGGGCCATTACCCCATATCCCTTACTGCTGCCAAAACCACATGGGCTGGGGGCCAGGGCTGGATGGACAGATACCTCCTCCTACTCATACCCTCCCTGTATGTGATTGGAAAACTTTTTTTTCTGAATTAAAAAAGATTCTTCCAAGAACAACAACAAAAAAGTTAGCTTTCCTAATAGTGTAAGAGCTTTGGACATTTTCCATTTTTTGAGATAGAAGGGATTTGTTTTTATTTTAAAACAGTGCCTCCCTATATAGCTCAGGCTGGCCTCCAAAACTCCATTCTCCTACCTCAGCCTCCTGAGTAGCTGGAATAATAACCCAGTTCAGATACAAGTTATTTTTGATTGTTTATCTGTTTTATATTGTATTAAATTGTCTGAATTGCATATACACTTTGAACTCAGGGCATCACACTTGCTAGGCAGGCACTCCTACTGCTTGAACCATCTACCACTACATACACACTTTGAAATTCAACTTTGCTGGTTTAGGTCTTTAGCCAGAAGGAAGGCTGGAGCTCCGGGTTCTTGTCTCGGGAAGCTGAAATACGAATTTCAGGGGCAACAAGATCAAGTAAAGTTTACTGAGATACAGAAGTATAAAGTGGGAGAATACAGCCCCCAAAGTTGGGGTAAGGAGAAAGTCTCAAGAGAGCTTCCCTCAAACTAAACCAGATACTTTAAGGCAACTGAGGCCAATAGGAGAAGGGGACCAGGAACTAGAGAAAAGGTTAGTTCAAGAAGAATTAATTTAGAAGGTAACACACATGTATAGGAAATCAATGCAAGTCAACTCCCTGTATAGCTATCCTTATCTCAACTAGTAAAAACCCTTGGTCTTTCCTATTATTGCTTATACTCTCTCTTCAACAAAATTAGAGATAAGGGCAAAATAGTTTCTGCCAGGTAGCCAGGGATAAGGGGGGGTGGGGGGGAGGGGAAAGGAAGGGGGCAGGGGGAAGGGGGGAGAAATAACCCAAACATTGTATGCACATATGAATAAAATAAAAATTAAAAAAAAAAAGATAAACTCTTAAAAAAAAGTATTAAAAAAACAGAGAGGGTCCCTCAGAAGTGATAAACTATAAGGTTTTTATTCATTTTCTGCAGGGCTTTGCTCAATTTCTATGCTAATTAGGTGTGTAGAAGCAGCATCCTGGTTGGTTGTGCTTACAACATTCTGATTGGATGGTCATAATTTTCACACTGTCCTTAGTCTAGTCTATCCTGCTTTTTCTCCTTTCTACCCTTTATGACCATAGTCACAGGGAGGTCATAATAGAGGTTTCCAGAGGCCCTTCTGACTCAGCTTCAGGCAATAATATACTGCCCAAAATTTGTAGGTGAGACTTTTACAAATTGTGTCATATTTAAGCACACTAGGATGACCATAAATAATCACTTTCAACTAAATATGGATTGTTCACATAACAATTTTTACAAGGTGACTCACATCCATGAGTAGTGTTTGAGGAAATACCGTCCAACATTGCTGACACTGGCAAATGTTTCCTCTCACATGCATCACTAAGTTTCCATACTAACAAGTTATCAATACTGTGGCACAGGATAAAACTAGCTAGATCTCAGTGATCTCACTATGGGGAAAAATATATCATTCAGAAAGAACAGAGCAGAAATGGGAAAAAAAAAATCTCTGGAGCCCAAATTATAGGAACACTAGATCCTAGGAGACATGACTTTGGACAGCAGGGTCAACACTGTCCTTGTGACAGAGACAATAGCCCTTTGTTGCTCTGATCCCAGTTATCATAAAACACATTTTATAAGGTCAGCTCCAACTGGAGGCACTTGGTCCAGCCCTTTTCTGAACAAAAATAAAGCCCAGGAGCTGCCAGAGGAAAAACACACTAGCCAATGTACTTGGATACACTCACACATACACAGACACACACACACACACAGAATATATAGAGTATGGGTATGGAGAACATGAAAGCTCACTAATGCACTTTTAAGCATTTTAACTCATTGCTTAATACTTGCTTTCTCTCTGTTAAGAAACCTGAAATAGTTGCATTCATATCCCCACTAGAAAAATAGCCTTCCAAAATACAAGTTAATAGTGCTGTATTTCTTGTCACAATGTTATAATTTTTTAACCAGGAAAGGAACTTAACTTAGAGTAAGTAATGCCACTGTCACTTAAATATATGAATGATAAAGGAATGTCAGGTGTTTTAATTCCATAATTCCCAAGTAATTATAATTAATGAAATACTCTTTACTAGTGGGAGTTGTTTTAAGCAACAGATAAAGGAGTCACTGAGCCTTTTAAAATTTATTCTCATAACCAAACTGCATCTCTCATCATAACCCAAGACATAATTAAAAGATGACGTTTAAAAACAAACCTAAAAAAAAAAACAACTGCATCCCACTCTCAAAAGAAATGTGAGTAACAATGCTTGCCTTCTACTCTAGTGCTGAGAGGAATTTCTGAGAAAAATCTCATCAATAACTCAATCTAACCATGTTTTCTGGCCATCACCTTGGAGCATCAATCTCCCTTGTCAATTCAGGAAACACTGGATGATATTATTATTGAATGTTATTGGACAGATATTAATTGTATTGTTTCACTGCTGTAGAAATATTCTTTGGCCTTTCCAAAAAGAAAACAAATCAATAGGAGTATCTTGTAAAGACTTCTGTTTTCTTCTTGGGTTTGATCCAGTATTATAAAATTTACTGAGTTGCATATATGTGGTCCTTCCTATCAGACTATCTGATTCCTACAACTATTTACACTAAGAGAAATGGCATTCAATGTTAGTCCAAACACAGACTTCAATGGCCTCCATAACTTCTTGACCAAAGCCAAGTTAATTATTTCTGTTTTCCTCCTCACACTCACCAAGTTTTCTTTATAGGATGTAACTCTCTAAAAGAGTTATATATAAAGCCAAGTAATCAGAGTTGATTGGAGGAATATGACCAATGTTACCCTGGAATTCTCCAGGGCCTGTGACATTTTTCTGCAACTATTTACAACAAAACCTGAAAACACCTGGCTTACTACCTAAGACAGTCTAAAAGGGGCATTTTCCATTTGCTCTGCAGCATTACTCAGTATTAGCTAGTATACTGGTTTCCCACCATAGGAAAGTCAAGGATGCAATAGGAATTTAAGCATAACAATAATAAGTAATTAATGGTACTAAAACATACCAAATGGACTTTTTCTATAAACACTTTGTATACATCAACCCAGATTTTTTAACCTATAAATTTGGTAAGAAAATGAGTTGTGAACTAACCCCTACAAGACAAACCATCCATGACCAAGAGATCAAAAGAAAGTATACCAGATATCCTTCAACAATAAATGGTTAGAGTAACTCTAATATACATATACCATGGAACACTACTCAAAAATAAAAGGGAATGAGCTATTGGTACATATAACAGCTTGAATGAATCTCTAAGGATTCATGCTGAATGAAAAAAAATTCCAAAAGGCTACATATACTCTATGATTCCATTTTCATAAATGTTGTGAAATAATGAAATTTTAGAAATGGAGAACAGATTAGTATTGTTAGGGATTAGGTAGAGTGGGGTGGTTTTGAAAGGATGACAAGAAGGATCCTTGTGGTGATGAGAATGCTTTGCATCTTGACTTTAGCAGTGATAAAACTGTGTAGAACTAAATACATACACAAATCACTTCAAGAAAAATAGGAGAAATCTGCATAAGACCAATGAATTCTATTAATGTCAATAACCAGGTATGACACAGCATTATATTTGTGGCAAAATATTACCACTGAGGGAAATTAAATAAGGTAAACAGGGAAACTCTTTGTATTAGTTCTTATAACTGTATATAAATTTATAATTACCCCCCCCATCCAAGAGACACCCGGCAGTGGATAAGCTGACATCAGCAGAAAGAGCCTAGAGGTACACCACCAAATACAGAGATCTTGAGTAGGATCCAATCACCATCCAGATACAATATCAACCATTCCTTTGCCTTAAAAGTCACTAGTGGGCAATCTCCAAGGAATTCACGAAATCAGCAAAAAAACAACTACTCTACCACCAGTGAAAGAAGTCCTTTGTTCCTTGGCTTACTTCTGCCCTTATTAACCATCTCTCTTTAACCCTTGCTCCACCATCACCATGCTTCAAGCTTCCATTCTTTATCCGTGCCCCTGTTTCTGAGGGTGACAAAATGCTTTAACTTGGATAGAAGATGGACGCTTTCCCAGTATACTGGACTGAACTTGAAAATGACCAGGAAAGCTATAGGATTCCCTCATAATTTCATTTTGAAGGAGGAAAAATTTGACAGACTTGTTGAAGGCCATGGCATGAAAAATGAAACTATTCTAGAAGTTTATCTTTACAAAGTCCAGCTTACTGCAATGGTGATAAATGTTTTACTTTAACCTTCCTTCTCCCCATTCCTTTTCAATGAATTAAATCACTTAGATTTAAGAGGGTTTACATGTTAGCAATGACCTAACCTATTTTGATTATTAATCAGCCTACACATTCTGGTTCAACAGAAGAATCTGAAGAGCTGCATAACCTCTGAATGGCATATCATCCCAAAAGGCCTTGTTCGTTTTTCTCTTCCTTTCTGCTTTCCTCTGCCTCGTACCTGGTCTTGCCTCATGGTAACAGGTAAATATTTCAATATTTTACTCCTGGCCTAAATTAGAATATCACATGGTAAACTGAGTAGAAATGTAGGGAAAGAAAAAAGAAATAAGGCTAGGGGTTTTTTGGTTTTTTTTTTTGGTGGTACTGGGCTTCACCTTGCTAAGCAGGCGCTCTATTACTTGAGCCAATGAGCCAGCCCCAAGACAGTGGGTTAAATGGGTCTCATTTTTCTGTTCTTATTCCTTCTATTTTCCAATGTTAAATTTTGCCAAAAATTCACCCTTTAAGTCGAGAAAACAGCTCACACTCCCCAAGTAAGTCCAATGTATCTTTTAGCCATTGGGTATGAAATGTAAGAGGGGAATCAGAAGGAGGGGGACTTAAAGGACATTGGAATAGAGTTGGATAAAAATAAGGTATCTGTTGTGATGTCAAAACCACATTTCTGCCAGTCTAAGCACATGAAACTTCGATAACAAATGTGTTAATGAGGCTGCCCAAATTGGTAGAGCTTAATCTGTAGAATCCACTGCAGAATGTCCGTTTCATTAACAAACTTTGTCAAGTCCCACCAAGGCCAGTAAGAATAATCCACTAAAAGTAATACTAAGACTCTGCTTTAGTCTCATTCCTGGACACACTATATGTCCCAAAACCCTGTAGTCAGACTGAGCCCATGTGACTGTAGTCTTTTTATTGGTATCTAAGCAGACAGCATATAAGCCCTTTCGGGTCTGGCCCTTGGAGACCCTCCAGTTCTCTCTTACCTTGCTTTAGGGACCATGGGGATGTAAAAGTACCAGATGTTATCACGTTGGGTGGAGAACTCCATACTGGTTTATTGCTAATTGAGAAATAAACTCAATGAATTTAAGTCAATTAGATTTAAGGGTGTTTATTTGTTAGTGCAGCAATGATCTATCCTGACTATAAATCAGCCTTCACATTCTGGTATTATAATAGAGGAATCTGGAGTCACTGAGGGGTTGCATAACCTTTGAATGGAACCAAACTCTTAAGGTTAATACCACTTTGTCCTTGTCCTTTACAAATAATCTTTCTAATTCAACATAAACTTTTCACTTAAGCTCTGAAGGAGATTTATAGAGACCAACCACAAAAAATAATTAAGAAGATGATGCTCCTCAACTTTGTAAAAGTTAATAAGCAAGCACTTGGCTAAAATGTAAGAAAAGAAATTTCTCAATGTCTAAGGAACTATGCATTGAAACAGGTTACTCACACAGGCTATGCAATTTAGGAGTTCTAAAAATCTCTATAACGGAGACTGGTAATCATCCAGCCTAAAGAGCTTTTCTAGCTACATAAGTCTTTGTTCAACAACAGATTTCTGTTGTAGGAAGAAAATAAATGGAGATCAGATTTGCAATCATCCAGCAGCTGCTCAGTGAGTACACCTCTGGCAAAACTACATGAGGTGCAAGGGTATACCAGGGAATAAAGAGACCCTGCCTCTCCATTCATGAATTCATATTCAGGTTGCTTTACAAGATAGCCACTGTTGTTTGGGATGTTTTTGTTGTTGTTTCTGGTAGGCAAGACCAGTATCATATATTGAACATGTATGCTCAACCTCACTGTCAACTGCCAAGGGTTACTCTGCCTACCATATGCAATCAAATGGCAGTGCATACATAACTTCTCACTGCCTGGTAGCACCAAATCTTAGATAAAAGCTCAAAATATCAGATCTGTCCTCAATCCTCTAGGGCTCACTCAGTCATTTCAGAAATTAGTCTCTTAAAAGTTAAAAAAGAGAAGCAAGCAAAATAGAAAAACAAAAGTAATTACAAAGAGGAAGGAGGACTTCTGAGAAGTCGTATAAGTACATTTTTTTAAAAAAGCTCCTAAGCACCAGAGTTCATCCCTAGTGTGGTTCTTAAATGTGAAAGAGGCAGGTACAGTGCTATTGCTCTTGTTGCTAAATAACACCTGTCAAAGAAGCCTACCATGATTCCTGAGGGGCTAGCAACTAAATACTTCATTCAGTGACCAATCAAAAGGCAACAGGATAGGATGTTCAAGATATTCTGATTCACTAACATACATACATATTGATATTTTTTCATTTTCCATTTTAATAAATTTACCATGAATTTTAATCAACATTTTACCTCCATTGGGAGATGTATTTCTCTGAGAACTTATCCTCCATGTGTTATCCACTCTCAGAAACTCTACTGGGTAATTTGAAAAATATGTTCCATCATTTTTCACTCATCAGATTGGCAGACACTTCAGTTTGACAGTGAAAAATGTTGGCAAGACAGTAGATAACTACCTTTCATAAATTGCTGCTAGGGAAAGAAGGGATGCACAACAGGGTGCAGCTGTACGTATAAAGTCTTCCTTCAGAAGCTGGTGATGTGAATTGGGTGTCTATTATTCTCTGTATTTTAATGATTTAACAATCATTTTTAAAACATGTTCTCCAGAGTAGGGATGAGACAGGTCATTTCTTTCACACATTGCCAAATAATTAACCATGCAAGTTTAGCCTACTAGGGCAGCTGTAAACTGCATGAAGCTATTTCCAATAAGATACAGAATCCAGGCAGCAAGTATAACTATGCATGTGGATAACAGCTGTCACACCAGCATCTTCTTAAATGCCTGTCTACAGGCTTCATGACCTTGAAATAATAACAATTATAAAAATTTTTAAAAACACCATGATGTCCACCTTGGTTTTATTCACCTTGGGGACAGCAGGGACCTCTGGCAAAGTTCTGTTTAGGGTGCAGAGGGAGTAGTGTCATCACCTCCCCTGAAAATTGCTATTAGCTTGCTATTGTGGGGAAATGGCCAGGACTGTTGAGCAGTTTCAAGGAAGTCACCAAAGGTCACGGCTAAAACATCCAATATTGAATTACCTCTTCTAATTTCATTTTCCTGTTTAAAGCAATATTATGAAGAGATACAGCATCCACTTTTTCAACATAGGTCAATATGAAGACCCACCTAGATCCATCCAGTGAGTCACAATGGAACAAACACTGTACTGGTATCCATAACTAGACAACTAAATTTCATAATGTAAAGGAAACCTTCTTTATTTTATTTTTAATTGAGCCCATTGGGTATTAGATTCAGAGAGAGACTCATACTGTCTTTAAGTATACTGAAAACAAAAAGGATACTTGGAATACAGCACTTCTCTTTTATTAGATATATCGTCTTCCTTGGCCATGTTGTCAGTACCAGCTTTAAAGAGAAATTAACACCATTAATTTTGATCTTCACCCAGCAAATTGTCTGAAATCAGGATACCTTTCTTCAACCAGCCAACATGTTGAAAAATGTCCTGTCACAACAAAGCCCTCCATGACATGTGAGATGTCTAGCTTGGTTCACTTCTTTTCTATACAAGCATCTTGAAAGAGTATTCTATTTTCACTGTTTCTACATTCTCAATTATCATTTATACCTCAGTACGATTAAATTTAAATGCTATCTGGCTTCTATCATACCATTCCATTAAAATTACTTTCATACTTTTGTTTTTGTTTTTTTGAGACAGGGTCTCTCTCCATAACCCAAGCTGGCCTTCAACTTTCAATCTTCCTGCCTCTGCTCCCAAGTGCTGGGTTTACAGGTGTGAACCTGTAACACCCAGAAAAATTAACAAAAAAATTTTTTTTAATATTTGGCAGTACGAGGGATTAAATGCAGGGCCGAAACTTGCTAGATAAGCACATTACTACTTGAGGCAGTCCTACTTTCACGTATGTTGACCAAAGCCCCCAGCTGCCAAATCCAAAGACACCCCTAGAATACATTCTTTGCTGCTCTAATATAACAACATTGTTCCCCTGGCTTTGTTTACACAAGTCACAACTCAGCCACCCAATGTGGTCACACTGGCAAATTTTGTTTTGCTTTGTTTTCCTAGGAAACCACCCATTTGTATCCTTGGCCAATTTTTCTATCATGATTTCCCATATGATGTACAATGCTGTAGATAATCTACCATATTGAATATTATCTTTTAAAGGTAAAAATTTATCTTGAAATAATTCTTTGAGAAAAAAATAGTTCCTTAAAATATTGAAAGTATTATATTAGCCCACATTAATTTGAAAGTCTTCTAAATATCCAACAAAATTACAAGTGCTACAAAGCTCCTGATTGCTTCAGAAATTCTTTTGTTAGAAATTATTAGTCAAATATTACAATTTTAAAAATTTTGAGTACTTATTCTTGATTGATGCCAACATTCATATTAGTATTAATAGAAATCATATACTTTTAAAAAATTAATTATAATTAAAATGAGTGATCCTTGATGGAATAAATATATTAATATGTTTTCCTCTGGCCTTTCCTGAAATGTTGATGCTGCTCAGGCAGTCATTTTTTATTATTATTATTATTTTTTTTTTTGGTAGTGCTGTGGGTGGAACTCAGGGACTAGCTCAGTACTCTGCAACTAAGTGACATTCCCAGCCCGTTAGTCATTTCTGCTTCCTGTACCTCTTATATCATATCTCTGTAGGTAATCATGCAGAAGCCCACTCTTGTAGCCTCTGCCTGATCACTTCCAATACATTGTTTTAGCCCTGATCTCTTGTAAGAGCTGCACAGACTCATGTACTCTAACCTCTTTTGCATAAATCACAATCAAGACCTAGCACATTGCCAAAAGGAAACTCCATTATGTCATCCTCTCCAATGTGTAGCCTTCTTTTGCAAACTCAAAAGTCTCTGTTAGTAACACAATGGTCTATCAGTCACCCAAGACAGAAATCAAAGGGTCGTCCCTGCTCCTCCTCCTCCAGACAGCCATGGACTATACACTGCCCTTATGTGATCCTTTGCATTTGCCCCCAATACTACAAGTCTTCAGACCAGTTTTGCAGCCTGCGTCCAGAGCCTGACATACTATCATCCACACAAACCAGAACTAGCTAAAGCGTGTTACCTTGTGACTCTCGTAATTAACATTCTCCAGTTTAAAAAGCTAAAGACCCATCTGTTTAGGGACTAACCCCTAGGACTCTCCACATCCTCTTCTCTGCCACCCTCTGAATCATTAGCTCTTGCCAATTCTTCATTTGTAAGTTACACTTTAGCAAAGACCAGCCCAATACAAACTGAATGCAAGTCAAATACGTAATTTAAAATTTATAGTAACTACATTACTTAAGTGAAAAGAAATAGTGAAATTGATTGTTAATGTACTTTATTTAACCTAATCTATCTAATCAATGTAAGAACTGTAAATGAGATTTTTTGCATTCCTTTTTTGAACTAAGTTTTGAAACTCACTGTATGTTTTATTTAAAGCAAATCTCAGTCTGAACTAGCTCCATTACAAGTGCTCAGCAGCCAGATGTGGCCAAGTTGTTACCTGGCTGACTAGGGCAGTCCTAACACTAACAAAATGCTTCATACATTTCCACATACACCAAGCATATACCAAACTCTTTTATGCCTTTGATCTTGTTTTCCAAACTTATTCGTGCTCATTGTTGGATTTTCAGCTCAGTCAGTCCTTCATGCCTCCCTGTTCTACCCAATGCTTGTGCACACCACCATCAGAGCACCTCCCAAGGGAAAAAAAAAACAAAAAAACCACTACTTTCTCCAAAGCAAAATCCTACCAGATCAACTCATTTTTATACTCTATGCATCTTGCAAAATCTTGTGTATAGCAGTGGACAAATGAATCTGTTATATTTAACAGATTCAGAGTTGCATGTGCACCACTGTAATCAGGGTTTTCACTATTACTTTTGGATTCCTAAGTGAATTACCTGGTTAACCAAAAAAATGCAAGGTTATATTATTAACATACACAGTTCTTTTACAGCACTCTTTCAATTATCCCTATGATAACATTGTACCTATGAGGAAAGATAGATCACAACAAAGAAATTTAAATTTTGGAATTCTAAGGGATTTTAGACATGATCTAGCTATTTTACAAATAAGAAGATAGGTGAAAGAGCTTAAGTGATAAATACAAATTTACGAAATTAATGAACATAAGCTAGCACCATAGTCAGACATGCAGGTCTCTATTGCTTTCACTATACCACTCTGTTATTATGGTTATGTTAACTTCATGTAACATTTGCACTTAAAATCCATTTAAAAATTAAAGAAACCCTGCACAACTCAGAACCCTTGTTGTTATTGCTATCAACCTCTTCCAGGATGGTCCATCAGAGAACATCCTGCTCAGTAAATCTTCCTGGTGCTACCCTCTGATCCTCTTAGATTTACAAGGGCCATGTGACTAGCTCTAGCCCATGAAATATGTATGAAAGTGGCATGTGTCACTTCCAAGGTGAGGCACTCAAGAACTATGTGCCACTTACTTGTTTCTCTTCCTGTCACTGACTGGCTGGAATGGGCCTGCAGTGCTCAGTTCCCAGTTGGCTCCTGCTGACTAGCCTAGCATTTACAAGAGCAAGACAAACTTTTGTTGTGCTAAGTGACTGAGATTCTGAGGTTTTAGTTTTTCTCCTGTTGCAGCAACTTATGCTTAATTACCCAGACAGCAAAGTAAATTATATACATAAAGCTGTGCATCTCCAAGTTGAATTTTTTGCCAAATGTAATTAATATGACTCAAGTTACTAAATACAAATCCACTTTAAAATATTTTTCTGCTACTATTTTATTTTAAAATGGTATGCTAACTTATACATTAAATTTGTTTCAGGTGTAAAATCTGGTTGAAGTCACAAAACTGTCAACGTAGAATGCACACAGACAAAACTGAATGCCGAATCAGGTTTTTTAACTTCTTCTAAAACTGGCAATATCCCCAAGCAATGGATGTACCAATGTCATTGTCTGAGTGGAACCTACAGTTTTCTTCCCTGAGGAGATTTCATTCCAGGAGGAATTCCCACTGACAAGAGTACCCTGGAATTCAAAGTTCGCTTCATTCATCATCTGTGAGTAGCAATGCTGTTGCACCTTATTTCTGAAACTACAAAAATGTTACTATTAATGTCTGGCATATCTCTCAAAATTTTTAAATTTGCAAATTACTTCCCTATCTTCATATATGTTACACTATAACCTTAATTAAAAACCACTCATGCCATTTGGGGGAGAACCAATGATGTACAATTTGATCTCATAAATGTACACACAGGGATATCAACATGAGCCTGTATTGGAACATATGTAAAGAACTAACGTTGGTTTTAGAGAAAATACTGTCAGGTAGAGCTGCTCACAGCAATAGTGATTTTGCAAACTGAAATTGAGGCAGGCTAAAATTAGGGAAAGTTTGAGACTCACAGAAAAATACTACATTTAAAATTCACCACGCTATGGTTCAGGGACCACCTAGTCCCTCCCCACTCATTGATTACTGGGTAGGAATCACCTGGTTCTCCCCTTCCCATAGATTAGTGTAAGTTTTAAAAGCACATGGACAAGAGAAGCATGCTCTCTGACCTGGGCCCCACCATGCTCCCCTTTGTATTTCCCTTCCCTAACTTTTAATAAACTCCCTTTACACCCACATGTCCTGCCATGGATTCTTCCACACAGGACAAAGAACTTAAAGTCTCTGATCACAGAATGCACCAGTGCCTTTAACAAAATCATGATTACTTTGTGTTTCAATAAGCAGAGATTCAGCCAAAACGTGGGGTAAATTCTTTGAGCCAGAATGTCCAAATTTTAAATTCATACTGAGAAAATTTAGACATTTCAAATATATTTTCATAGATATTTACTTTTAAATGTAGCCAAGTCATTCTAAATAATACATTAAACTACAAAATTCCCGATTACTATTACAGAATGCACAAGACAAAGTCACCCACATCTCTAAAACAATCAAGAATTTTGCCTTTTTAATGTTCCTCTAAAGCACATTTCCTTCCATTAAAATGTGTACTAGGTTGGAAAGAATTTCACTATAAATCACACTTGTTTTAACTAGAGGGCTGGCAGATTATTTATACTTCATTTAAGAGTTCGGCTGATATTTTGTGATTATGCAGTATGCAGAATGCTTTTTAAAAATCACAACATACCTAGATTCATTTTATCTTATATTTTTTCCTGTCCTGATTTTTACATTTATTTTCTGTTTTTCTACTTTACTGTAGTGTGAGTTTTCCTGTAAGCAACCTCAAACTTTGTGTACAATAAGAGAACATAACTAACCAAAGGAAAGGATAAAACAGCACGTTTATTTTAACTAATCAAACATTTTTAAATTCAAGGCAGGTAGACTGAATTTTGTTTATTACTTTTTTATTTCATAAAAAAGTAATTTATTATTACTTTTTTATTTCATAAAAAAGTAATTTATTATTACTTTTTTATTTTATTACTTTTTTATTTCTTTTTTGAACTCTGACTGTATAATGGTGCATAAAGCCTTTCTTAGCCTGCAAACTGGTAGGACCCTGGCCAAGGTTAAGTGCCTACTTAGGAACATGCAACATACCCCAGGGACTTAGGTTTTCTACAGTTGAAGGCTGCTACAAAGACTGGTAAACAACAGTGCTTAATAAGCAGTAGTTACTGTAACAATCTCAACCCACTGACTCCCTAGATACAGAGAAGAGGCTCTGGAACAGAAGGCTAAGAGGCAAAGCCCAGAGTGGTGGGGGTGTGGAGGAGACAACACCCAGAACAAAAAGACAGTGCATCCTAGGATGGAATTTTAGACACATGCAAACATATTACAAGCTTCCACTTCCTCTTCCCTAACTTTAAATCATTCTTCAACTTCTGGCCAAACTCAGCTCCTCAGAGAGGCCTTCCATGACCTTCTTGATTAGAATGAATTCTCTCACCAGTACTTCCTCAAACTGTGTACTGTTCTTTTTTGTAAGTGTGTAATCACTCAACAACACTTACCAAGCCCCTCCTCTGTGCCAGGCACTGCTTCAGGTAAATAATGTGAATATAACACAAATTCTCCTCCCTTTTCTCACAGTTCCAATCTCAGCCAGTGTCTACCCAGATGGTTGCCCAGAATCTCTCTGAACTCTACTCCCTCCCTTGCTTCTCATTAAATGAGTGGATTCTATCTTGAATCTAGCTTCCCTCCACTCTAATAACTACTGCTTAGTACAGTCTATCCTTTTCCCCCAGAACAATATCACATAATCTTTCCATGATTTTCTTGTCTCCAGTCCCTAACCACAATCTATCTCTGCAGCCAGAGCTCCAAGAATGCAATTAGAACATGGTGCTGTCTTGAATCAAACATGCCTGGGGACTTTCCCCAACATGCCTGATGACTGGACACCAGCCTACCTTCTCACCTTGGCACCCATATCCTCTCAAGTGAATCCTGTGCTTCTACCACATTGAACTGTTTGAGGTTTACCACGTTTTCTTTCTTATGCCCACCAGTAATACCTACTATGGTTCCTAATAACCACTATGTGCTTGCTGAAAAGCATGAAAAAATGAAGGTATTCATGTTTTAAACATTTCCTAGGCCTTCTATTTGGACTTATTTATTTATTCACTCACTCATTCACTCATTTAATTACTGGGGTTTAGACTCAGGGCCTCAGGCCTACTAGGCAGGTGCCCTATCATTCGAGCCATAACCCCAACCCTTGAATTGATTATTACCTACAGTTTTCAACACATTTGTATCCCAAATTTTTAGCCGAGCATCTGTAACCTAGGAAATGCTAAATAATGTTTTCAGAATGGATGGACAAATCATATATGCCTTAGACGAGGACACGAAATAGAATAAGAGGAGGTGGAAAGAATGACTTACTCCTTCACGAAGAAGTCCAAAAGTATTTGTTAGTTTCCTTCAGATATGTGAAGCATGCAAGTTTTGAGAGACAAAATCAGAATCAATTACTATAGTGAATCCGAAGGAGACATCCCTTCTTGTCTCATTTTGTTTTTAAATCAGCTGATACTAATTGAAGTAGCATAAAGGTAGCACCATGTAATGGAAGCAGAATTGCTCTGGGAGTCAGGGGCCATTACCTGACGTAAATTTTAGTACTGGCTCTAACTAGCTGTGTGACTTGGATTCAGCGGTATCAGACACCAGCCAACTCCAGTAACCTTTTGAGTAACTGAAATCCATTTTCTTGTTTGTTGAATTTCTGACTCTTGAAACTAAAGAGTACTAACAACCCTTTCTCATTGTCTCTTAACAATTACATTACTATGTGAGTAAACTCAAAAGGCTCTACAGATAAAGTATACTTTGTTATAGCAAAGAACTTGGCTAAAGTCTCTTATGATATACTCAAAAAAGGAAAAGAGAGCTCAATTATTCACTTAAGTGGACCTGAAACTTGTAGGACCAATGTTTACAAAGGGACTGACTAATGAGCATGCATGCATGGACACAGGTCTCATCATGTAGGCCCTGTTTCTATTCTATTTAGGGTTCTCAGCATGTCCTTGGAAAAAGAAAATATGCGCCTATCTGACTTTTAGATCTCTAAAAGCTGGAATAGTTAACAGAACAGATGCACAAGTTCAGATTCAATGGTCTGATGAAGAGGACAAGTTTAGTAAGAAAGACAGAGAAAAGGTCATTTAGGGGCATAAGTCTCTGAAATGATCCTCTCCCTTAGTTGCCCCCTCCCCATCCCCAATACATTTGGAAAAGTTACCTAACCTAAGATAATGAGATTCTTCTGTTTTTCTTTTGGGGTTTTATAACTTATAATGAAGGGTTTTTTTGTCTATGCATGTATTTTTATTCATTCTACTTTATGGACAGATATTATTCCTTAATGGTGATTGTTCCTATAGTTATTTGGCAAAGTTGCCTGTTTGTGATTAATTAGCCTTTTTATTATTGTGTGTTTAAGAGCCTCTGGGGCTTTAGGAATGTACACCTAAAAATTAAAATTTGTTAACATTAACATAATGAAATTAAAATGATTTTATGTAAGTGCAAGATTTATATTTATTCCACAAGTTATTTAAGTGTAATTTATAGTTTATTTCTCACCAGCACAACTGCTTTCATTCTCTTCATTTTTACCTGCAGGGAAATTTCAATATTCTTCAAATCCCTCCTCAGGTACAAAATTCTCATCTAGACAACTATTATTCTTTGTTGTTATTGCTCTGCATCTCTGTCTTCCCTTCTATTTCCTAGTTTGCTGGTTTGATTAAAAATCCATCCAATTTGAGGTAGGGCTGCTGCTCACTTGTACCATCTAGCTCTTCTTTTCCTGCTGTTTCCTTAGGGTAAAGTGATCCTCATGGCACTCATCAAGTCCTCCCCACCAGGGAGAGGAGGAGGAGAAGGAGAACTCATTTCTCACTTGCTTGCTACTTTTGTGAGTTCAGCTCCCCTGACAATGAGTTTCCCAAAGGACAAGAGGATGGTAGTGGGGCTTATGAACAAAACGTGGAACCTATTCTACTATATATGTGGTCAAGTTCTCGTTTTGTTTCCTCATATACACATTCATTTGAATGTGGTTAGTGTGCTAAGCCTTCTACTAGGCACAGGGATTACAAAGAAGAATAAGACAAAGGCTCTGCACTCAGATCAAAAGCCCTACAGTCATTAATAGGACATTACATACCCATGACATACAAGGCAGCAGATACTGCTTGGGGGCCTTAGAAACATTAAAGACTAGAGGGAAGACAGGTCATGTTCTGGCAAGATAAAGATTCAAAAAAAGTGCTCTTTTAGGTCAGAAAGGGGACAAACTGCTCAAGCTCCACAGTTCTGACAAGGTTGCCTAGACAAGATGATGTCCTGCAGTGAGATTACCATCTACCATCTACTCATCTACCATCGCTGTTGGCAGATTGATAGCCTTCTACTACATAAATAGCCATAGAGTTACCAAGATTAAAAACCTATTTCTGAAATGAGGCAATGTTTTTTCAAAAGAAAAAGAAGCAGTGGGTGCTTCAGGATTGATGCCATGACCAAAGCATAGATACTGGGTTGCTTGGCCACTTTCTAGTGATGGCGTGGAAACAGGCAAGATCACCTCTTTTGTGTCCATTCTTTGGAGAAAAGGAGTTCTTCTGAAGGAGTAAAGTATGAACCCATCAGACAATCCCCTAAGAAGCCAAATTATAGAAGGTGGCTCTGATGCATCAGAGGATTCCCATTTAGAGAAAGAACCATGTATAAAATTTCCAAATGATATTAATCCCCAGTTTCCAAAGTGAAAAATGTATCCAGGGACCCACCCAATATAAGAAAGGAAAAGCACACTCTACTGATATCTGTCACATGCTCTTCAGCCTTAGGATCATTTTCTTTAAATGTATATCTGTATCACTTATTTCTAATTATTCTCTTTATTTTTTTGGGGGGGCTTCTGGGGTTTGAGCTCAGGGTCTTACAATTACTAAATAGGCACTCTACCACTTGAGCCACCCTCCCAGAACTTTTTGCTTTTAAGTTATTTTTCAGATAGAAAATCACACTTGAACTAGGGTCAGCCTTGAACCACTATCTTCCTACTTCTGCCTCCCATGTAGCTAGTATTACAGGTGTGAACCAATGGACCTGGCTCCTATTATTCTCCTTATATCCTTAAAGTCATCTAATTTCTAAAATGTTATAAACTTACAAATTTTATAAATTTATAGAACCATTCATCAGATGGAGGTCTAGCTGGAAGTCTGTGTGGGACATCCTGGAGCTCTGTGCTAAGGAAGACTAGAGCAGACAGAACTGGTCAATGGTGGATGTTTATTAGCCTAGGAAGAAAGTGTTCATGGCAATTTTCTCTAAAGCTAAAAAGTGTTTTTCAATCCCTTTTATCAAGGTTGGCAAACTATGGCCTTCTAGTCAAGTGTGCCAATGCCTATACATATATATATATGTGCTATCCATGGTTGTTCACATTGCTAACGGCAGTGCTGAGTAGGGAAGAGGACCAGCTGGAGACCAGCCTGCAGAGCTGAAAATATTTACTATCAGGTCCTTTACAGAAAATGTCTGCTGGCTTCTGCCTTATATTTATCACTAAATATTGTCACTTCTTTCTCCAAAGCCTCTCAAATCTTAATGCCCCCTCATTTCCAATGATAGCACTATGGTTCATGTCCCTGTCTAATTCATCCTGTATCTCACTGTCTGCCCAGTTTTCTTCCTGACTTCACTGCTGAATATTCTCATACCCATGCCCAAGAATCTCTATACGTTTAGTCACCACCACAGCTAATTTCCAAATCATCCCATTCAAGGCCTCAGGACTTTCAGCCTTGCTTCTGACCTCAGCCCCATCCAGCTGGTACTGTCACCATTGATTACACCCAAGTTTCCTCCACTGCCCTGCTGCCTTCTCCTGCTTCCCTGCCAGCTGAGGCTTCAGTTTCCTCTATGGATCTCTGTTCCACAGCTTCCCTCTGGTATCTCCACATTCTGCCCTTTGGTTCAGTCCCTGGTGCCAAGACTTGGTCACTCACAGTCAATTCTTCCTACATTATCTGTTCATCTTTCATCAATGGGAACGAAAACAAATTAGGACTAGGACTACAGAAAGATTCTGTGAGAGGAATTCACCTGGGGATGAGCCCCTCTTAGATGTGGTATCCAAAATTATATTATATCTCCACAGGTGGACCGCCCACACTTCAGTCAAAAATTCTAGCTCAGTGCACAGTGCATTATGGTTTATATCAAAGACTCAAATATGTTCAAGATAATTAACATTTTTGCCTTTTATCTCATCAAAGTTTAATAAGACTCTACTGGAAAATGTGATACATGCTGCAGTGCTAGGTAATTAGAGGGACTGAAAAAGTAACTGACTGTGAGATGTACATGTATACCCCTCTTTACTAAAGGCTAATAACTTGCTTAGTTTTCATAGCAGCACATGGAAACCCAGAATGCCAATCACTTCTCACTGAACTCTCTGAACTTGGGAAGAAAAAGGAAACTTTTCTAGCAGACTTCTACTCTGATTCTAGATAACCCACTTAGATGGCCAGGTCTTTATCAGGCTGAACACATTCATAAATAAACTTCTGCACTCCTAACAAAATAACAAATGCTTCCTGTAAAACTTCTAAGAAAGACAGGCTGGGGATGTTCCTTCCCTGCCTTCTGCTTTTCCTTTGTCCCCTGCTCTCTCTTTGGTCTTCCTGCCATGGGCCATCATGATATGCCCACCTCACTCCACAGACTCTGACCTACCATACAGGAGGTCACTGCCTGCCAGGCTAGGCTACTGAAATATGAGCCTCATTTAGAAATTAAGCTCAAGTTACCATCTCTGTCTCTCTTGAAAGCTATTAACAATGAAAATTAACACCTTTGCCTTCCCTTTATATTCTCTTAAAACCATCATGAGCCTTGGCCTTCTACCCCAGCCTGTCAATTACTCACTCTTATCTGGGAACTTTTATTTTTGTTTGAAAAAGCAGTAAAAAGTGAAAGTATGGAAAATTAATAGCTGAAAGGAAATGAAAAAGAATATGCTTCAAACTAATTTTTAGCTGTTAAAAGTCAAGAGGTACTAAATGCCAGAATTTTAACACATAAAGAGCTGCTTTTTGTTGTGGCCTGGTAATAGGAAATAATACTTAAAACCCTGAATGGGTTGGGAGCATAAATATTTAAGTTGTGTGCCCAGTTTCTAGGCAAATGTTAGTGAAAGTGACACATGTAGCAGAGCTAAATGACTGTGACTGTCAACCACAGTGTTAATGTGTTTGGAGCCATCCATTCTAGGCTGCCAAATTCTGAAACTACTGTTTTTGAAAGGCTGTGTGTACTGTATTCACAGGAAAGGCAGGTGTCAGAAAGGGGCTGGTAAGGTTAGATGTTTGTGTGAATGGGTTTTTAGAAAGATCTCAAATTTAAGACAGCAGTGGGTGTGTATGCACTCAAATGTGCAAAACCAGAAGAAAGTCATCTCATGTTGGAAAATCAAGGCCACTTACAGTATACCCATACCCAGGAAAAAGGGCAGTCTTTAAATATATAGTTAGACTTTCAGCCTCTATCTGTGGAGAGTCAAGAACAATACTGAAGATTATTGTTATAATCAGATTTCCCCTGTTATCTTATTGTTCACAGACTTCAGAATGACTTCCCATCTGACTGTTTTCCAGGAATGCCTAAATGATCAACCACTGCAATCTATGATTTTCTTTCTGCTAGCTAAATCTTCTCTGCCCTCCCAAAGCAGATCCTTGCCAGACCCATGTTATTAACACTGGCAAATGTCATACTTCACTGTGCTGATATACACTGAGAATCTGATTCTGTGGTGGGAGAAGCTAGCATCGATCCATGAAAACTTATTTGCTGATCATCCCAATCAAAAACATGGAAACATGGCTGTTAAGATTGTGGCATCCTCAGTCCAAGCCATTTCTACACTGTAGGCACTCCACCTGAATGTTGCATGTAGTGGACCAATAATGGGGCATTTCCCAATCTTGAGAGTTAGGTCCAGGTATGAGGCTGGATTTTTATGATGGTGTGTTCTCCTTTTTGCTGGCCTTGCATTCTCATCTGTAGAGAAACATCCAGTAGAATGGCACTTTTGACTTCTTATTCCTCCTCCTCCCAGTGGGAGGAATAAAGTATCCTGATTGGCTAACCTATTAAAAGACCTCAAAATCTGAGCATCTGTTTTCCCCAAGTTCTCCACCTCTGATTTGGAGGAAAAAAATTGACATACTGTTTCCATGGATTAGTCTTAATTTGCTTTAAACAAAGGATGGGGAAAAAAGACTCTTCTGGTTGCAAATGTAACTCTTCTGAAAAGAGTTACAAAACTGATAAAGAGCAATTTTTTAGATTCTTTACATTCATCAATATAAGAAAACCAGTTTATTAGTCAATAACTAAATATTTCAAAAAGCAATACTTTGACTATTTGTAGCACCCACTTTGACACTCACAAATATCTTTGAACAATAAATTATATGCACATTTTAATCATTAATAGCTTTGGTATACCTTTAAGGTTGAAGCATAGCAGAATTATTTGTTGTTTCTGTGAGAATACATGACAGTATTTTCTGGTTTGCAGATTTTATTTTTAATAATTACAATTCTCTAAAAGCTTTATTTGGGGGAGGGGGAGGCACTGGAGTTTGAACTCAGGGCTGTGTGCTTGCTAGGCAGGCACAATACCACTTGAGCCATGTTCCCAGCCCCTTCCATCTGTGGGTATTTTTCAAAAGGGTTTTGCTGTTTATGCTTAGGCCAGCCTGGACCATGATTCTCTCATTTGCCTTCCATATATATAGCCTGGATGACAGATGGGCTCCATCATGCCCAGCTTCTATTGGGTGAGATGGGGTTTTCAAGAACTTTTTGCCAGGGCTGGCCTGGAATTGGGAGCCTCCCAAGTAGCTAGGATTATAGGTATGAGTTACCACTACCACGCCCATCTGGCTTTCTAAAAGCTTTGTATACTGAAGTCTTAGGTCCTTCACTAAGTAAATATGTAGATTTCAGGTTTCAAGCTGATTTTGGGGAAAAAAACTACAATCAAAAGTTAAAGGACCTGTATGCTCAATAACACTGTAGGATGGGATGAGATACAAAGGTTTTAAAAGATGACACACTTCTAACATTCCACTGTTGACAGGCAGCAAGGACAGCAAGTGTGCTCTTGCCACACTGAAGAACATTTTTGTATTTAATTTTAGCCCTGTCACAAAAATTTTATAGTTCAATTACTGTGTGTAAATAAGTAAGTAGCTTCAAATTCTTACAACTACAGCTTCAAATTCAAGTAGTAGAAGATCACAGCTTATTTGGATATGATTACAAGTTATATATTATGAATTATAAAATGCATATTTATTTAATATTTTACTAAACTATACTAAAATTTTTTAAAATATTTTATGTCACAATCAATTCAAGTACATTTATGCTGTACTTTTCTTCATTTTGTAAGAATGTTGTTTTCATTAAGATACTTAACTCCACAAAAGTTTTTACTACATTATTGAAAAAACAGTTCAATCATAAATGTTGACCTTTTTGAATATATTTACCATCACAGCAAATGTGTTACCGTTGACAGAATGAACTTCCAAAAGTTTTCCTTTGATCTCATGACATGGATGGAAAAAACCATGAGAAAATATTGAAATTAATTTAAATAATTTTGTATTTGAAAGTAACCAATGAAATGATAGTGACATAAAGTCAGCATGATCCTTTCACTGTTTGCAAAGATCTACTGCTTGTAGAGCCAAGATATTAACAGGTATAACTACATTTTTTATATTTGTATAAGAAAACTTGAACTTCAAGGAGAATGAAATTAACTTAGAATGACAATTACTTATCTAAATGAAAAGCCATTCTTCAAAAATCAATCCTTAGAAAACTTTCATATCGGCATTTTAAAGGTAGATGCTAATGCTTCTTCAGATTTACTTTGCTTTGAAATATAGTCAGTGATACGGCTATAGCCTTCATATGAATGGCAAAGGTTACACATTCAATATTAACTTTCTTGAGAAATCCACTAATTCCTTTTTCCTTAGAAAGAAACTCTTGGGGAGGAATTGTTATCAAAGGGCTATTGAAAAGTAAGTTTTAAAAACATAACAAATGAATAGTTTCAGTACATCCTATAAAATGTGAAAAATCCTACAGCAAGAGTATATAGACTGTTTTCTATATCTATAGGTTCTACTGAAAAACTGCCTGGCCTCTTTCCCACACAACATGTTTGAAAATGTTCTTGATTATACCTGACTGAAGGCCAGAGGCTCAGTTACCTTGGAAGGTAAGGAGTAGGCATGGCTCTGCTGGCTGATAGCTAGAATGAATGGCGTTATCAAGTACTTCTACATCAGGAGTGAATGGGGGTGGAAAGCTTACCTGCCCCAACCCTAGTATCTCAACACAGTACTCCATGGAGGACACCTGCAGGCTGTCATTAGAGGAGGTATGGCTCAGCTGCCTCATCCTGTACTGGAAGAAGGTGTTGCTGGGCAGAGAGTAGACCTCTCTGTACATGAACCTTCCCAACTCCAAGAGGACGCCCTGGTATATATAACAGGATGGACAAGTGACAGTCCATCAAGCCCATCCTGACTTACTGTAAAGCAATCAGTAATCATGAGTCTTTATCTAAAAGGTGAGAAACTCAAGACAATGCTAATTTGACAGGAATAAAGGCATGAACTGGCATTTACCCTTTCAGTTAATGACTGCTAACAGAATGCAATTAGGATCATTAGAAATCACCACACTCTTACTGCTGCAAGGCACATGTTAAGGGGTTTACAACCTTTGTCTTTTTTAATGACCCCCCCCCCATCCCAGACCTATAAAATGGGTATTATTTCTTCAACAGACTTACTTATCCTTTGGTTTTCTTGGATACAAAGCTGAGGTACTGGAAGCATTACTCAAAGTCTTTGAGGTTTAGATAATAAAATGCCAAGTGACCAAATTGACTTATATTCATCTGTTGGTTTGGTCTTTCTAGCAACCCTAGCCCCTTCTTTTCATAAGGGTGACCCAATTTTCTTTTATGAGCTAACTGTGTTAAACATTATGTCACTGCTAGGTCTGGGAACCTAGAGAACAGATGAATGAGCAGTATCCCATCCCCGATGGAGAGCACTATGAGCCCTGCACCCTGAGAAGAACACGCCTCATAAATCTGCCATGGGGCTGATAAGCAGAATGCTCTCAAGCTTATTTCCCCACAAAAGGAGCAAACAGACCAGTTCATCGAACAGAGCCCATGTGTGTAAATCCACAGCTAATGGAAAGAATCCACCTAACCCTCAACCCTAATCCAGAGTTAAAGCATCCATAAAAAGCCCCAGCCTTCACCAGAGCAGGGAGCTACCAGTTTCCAGACTCTGCTGCACTGCCAGAGTCTGCCTTTTCTTTCTCTAATAAACCCCACTTTGTGTGCTGACCTTGTTGTCCCACGAGTCAATCCGCTGCCTCATGAGCCAATTCTTTGGCCTGCGAAAGCAAGAACCCTCGACACCAGCCTACAACAGTTACCCCTTCCAACCTCCATCTTACTTAAAAAGAACAAGGCCAAACCAATCATTTCTCTCAGGGATTTGGATCTTGTATGAAATGTCACAAAGACAGAAAATGTACTGTTTCAAGTCATTCCAATGGCACCTCCTTGAACTGGTTGTCCTAGATATCAGTGTTACCCTGGTTCTCATTCTTTTTGAGGCCTATTGGTTCAACTCTTTCAGCAAATCAGAGAATTACTCAGTAATTCCACTCTTTCCATTGTTTTCCAATGTAAGTTAGCCAAAATCAATTTCTAAGATTTACAGCTAAAGCACCCTAACTCGCTCATAAACCCAGGACTGTATGACTCCAGGGACTGTGCTCTTAACCACAGCTGCTGGGTATCTTCCTCAGCCAACCTTTGGTGCCAGATAGGCCAGCACCTTATCTTGCTCTGATGGGAAACACTGGAAGGACACTGCACAGATCTTGTAGTGACAAGTCTCCATCTGAGGCCCCCTGTTTGGCCCCACCTTCAGTTGGTTCAGCTGCCTTGATTTACATTGAGTTGTACTGAAGAGACCCTTTCTTCCTCCTCAGTTCTTATTTAGTCTATATTCTGCTTCAGCAGGATCATAGGGGCTATTGGCAGCCTTAAGATAAGCAGCATTTCTATGCGCTATGAATACTTCCCTAGCCTCCACATTAGCCTTCCTCTCAAGATGATGAAAATACAGTATTATCAAATAACCAGAATTCCTCTCTGAGCCATACATGCTTTTCCAAGCTAAAGAAAGCAGCTTCCTGGGGAGGGAGAAAGGGAGGAAGCACAAATGAATAATAGAGAATTGGATCAGATACTCAACAAGCTTTTGAAATGATGTCAAGTGGAAAAATTGCTGATGGGTAGAACCATGTAACAATTACATCTTCATAAAACAACATATTTGCAGGGGACACTGCCCTCAGAACTGCTGCCTCTGCTTGGCACAACTAGCATTTACTTCTACCAAAATTTCAGATGCCCCTTATATTAATTTATGCGAAGGGAAGAGAAGGCACTGCAAAGGAAGTAAGGGCACAAGGAAAGTTGAAAACCAGCACCAAAGGAATAGGAAATGTAGGCCACAGCTATCCCCAAAGTTGAAGTAGTTAGCAACTACTATTTGAGTCAGATTTAGTTTTAAAAAGTAAAAGAGCAAAATATGATCTCATCAAAGATATTTTGGCACACAGAACTGGATAAAATGGCTTTGTGCTGATTTTCTATTTCTGACTGCAATGACATCAACAAGCCAAAGGGGAGCAAACTGGGAAAAATGATTCCCAAGTTGAAACTACAGCCAACAGCGAGGACTCTGTTCAGAATTCAATAGAATTCTGAATCTTCTAAATGCATATACAAAGGAACAATTAGCCATTAATCCGCTGAACTCACCTCATATATGTGATATTGAGGTCCAGAGAGACAACTTGACTTACACCAAGGTCACAGACCTAATCAGCAGTAGGTGTAAGATTAGAAATCAAGCTTTCTGAATCCATCCTTTACCATTCTTCCTTTTCGTCATGTTGCACAATTTATCTATCTTGGACTAAAGGACACTAAAGTGCAGCCTTCATCTCAGGAAGTAAAGGTTTGATAAGACCTCCCTAATAAAAACACCAGGGAGGCCCCACACGTCTGATTTGCTTCCCTTCAACTCCCAACATACTTCTCTCACACAAAAGGTGTTGGTTCTGATTTCTTGCATTCCTTGTGATCCAACTTCCAATGTGAAGTGGAACTCAGTCTTAATGCCTACCTCACCCAACACCCCTTCAATGAGAAGAGCACTACTTGTTTTAACAGAAAGGCAACAGCCATATTTCAATTCCTACCACCCTGGATCACTCAGGTTTTCTCAGTTTAATCAAGGACTCCTTCTTAACTCAGCAATCTTGACCTTCTCTTTATGCTATCATGTGAAGAGACAGGTTTCAAGCTGAGCAGTGACTAAACAATGGTGGTAGTTAAAGTGATAGATGCTTTTAGAGGCTTGGAGGACTTAGTCACAGGCAAGCTAAAGCAAACTATACTCCCTATGGAAACTATCAAAAAAAAATCATTAATCTGATTCAATAATTCAACTTAGCCAAAATCTTCTGAATGCCTTGTGTGTGCAATCACTCTGCTGGTGTTAGGGACACAGCAATGAACAGATTCTGCCTGCAAACAACCCACAATGTAGAGGAGAAACACAGAAATAAAAACACCTTTAGCTTTATGGTAAGTAATAAGCTCCATCAGACTTCTTTTGTCAAATAGTTGACTTGGCTGATCTCATTCACCTTGGCATTTCTTTTACCCTGCTGACATTTTTGAACAATGACTAAAAACTCAAACAGCCAAACGTCTGGTGACAAGGATAGGTGAGGAGAGAGAGGGAAAAAAAAAAAAAGAACTGGAAAATACCATCCCTCAAATAATCGTACCTTCTAAGATAATCCAGAATCTACTACTATATCATCAGAAGAGGTCATACTCTCAATCTAGAACTCTGAACTATAAAAAATATTAATCACTTTCAGCTTTTTTTAATGGAATGTCCTATATTCCATTTAGTTAAACTACAAGTAGCATAAATTGCCTATAGGGTTCGACAGAAAGGTAAGTTCTAAACTCCCTGAGGGCCCCATCCTCTGGACTCCCAGCACAGGCAGCTAAGTGGAGCTATGTGGAGATATTTATCCCTCTCAAAACTGGCTTGAGAGTTGTATAATTAGCTACAATTGCTAAATTATAGCAGCCTAGGGAAAGAGGACTAAAACTATTTGTTTATTCATAATGAACAATAATGTAAAACACTTAATTGCCTTCAGATGCTCCAGCTCCTATTACAATGAAAGGTTAATGAATTACTAATTTAGGGTAAAGGAGAATAAATTCAGGAATTAAATTTTTAAAAGAGACATTTTGGAAACTCTACTTAAGATGAAACTGTGAATAACAAAATGATCCACATTCTAGCTCTCAATCAGAGTAACATTGAGGAAAACATTTAAAATATGTTTAGGGAACTGTAAGAAGTTCCAATGATGTCACTGGCATTCATTTTCCATGGTAATATCTTCTATTTCATACTGATAATCATTGACATAGGCGTTTAACTGAAGGTATGAAATGATATTTGGTGAAACATCTTGATTTCTATTGTTAAATGAAATAAGCACACAATGTTCCTTGTACTCATTTTTCTGACATTTAATCCATGACAGTCAATCATTTCAGATACTGTTCAGCTTGTCCTTCATCCTTCATTAAACATTTCATACTTAACAGGTCAAGCAAAAAGATCCACTCTTTCAGAACTGCTCTATCCTCAGTGGAGTTGTCCAGTCCCAACACTGATGTCCTTTTCTGTGTGAACCAGTTTTTCTGGACTCTGGGAACAAGCAACCGAACTCTTTCCTTATATGAACTCAGTCATTTCAAATAACACTAATAGCTTCATATTTACCATTATGTTTTATATAATGCCACCATTCTTATAGATGTGGAGTTTTCAAAATTATCATACACAAAATTTTATGTAAGTCTCAGTACCATCCTATTTGAATAAGGAGGTTATTCTTCATCTTATTTTTTCCACTGAATGTGGCTCATGGTCACAGGATTAGAGCTTATCCACCACCTGTATGAGCTTTGAAACTCATATTGAAGTCTAGCCCCCCAGTACCTCAAAATGAAACTACACATGGAGATAGGGCCTTTAAAGAAGTAATTCATTAAAATGAGGCCATTAAGGTGGATCATAATCCATTTTGGTGCCTTTATAAGAAGAGACTAGGACATAAGACATACATAGAGGGAGACCATGAGATGTCACAGAAAGGAGACATAATCTACAAGCCAAGAAAAGAGGCTTTAGGAGGAACCAGCCCTGCAAACTTTGATCTCAGACTTCTAGTGTCCCAAACTGTCCCTAATCTGTAGTGTCTGTGTTGCTGCAGTTCACAGCACATTAATGCATGCACATATTCCATTTCTTGCATATTCTATGCAGCTGTCCAGCTTTTAGGGAGAGAAAATCCACTAATTTCTCAAAACTTATCTTGCTAACAAACATTCTGGAGGCCGAACTGTTGTAGGATGGCTCAGACAGAGAGACACGACACCAAAGCTTTCAGGAAGCAAGTATATTAAGCAGGCCAGCAGCGACTCAGAGGACTCACATACAAAGGCTGAACCCCAAGAACAAGGGGGACTTTCCTTATGTACCATTTAGAGGTTACAGAAATGGGGGTACAGCTTATTCTATACATGTTCACATATTATTTCATTGGCTAGTTTAACCTCTGGGGTGAGGTGACCCTTCACTAGTCTCACCCAGGTGCTACTTGATATTCCTCAAATCTGTTTCTTTTGTTTCTTAAACTGTTGCACTCATTATCTCCCTTCCCCCTCCCTGTTTTTCCGCCACATTCTCCGCTTTGATGCTCAGACCCGCTTTGGGGTCAAAGAGCATCATCTTGATCTAGGGGTTTATATTTTCACAGTGTCATTCCATGACTAGCTGTCTTCCTGGCACATATACTTAACATTTGACATATAAGTTTTCTCCCAGGCTAGGCCTCTGCAGGTGTTTTCAATATCCTGAGGTCAACAGATGGAATTTTTGGTTTATAGCACACACATCAAAGTATACAGATACTGGCCTTTTGGGGTTGTAAACCTATGTCTGGCTAATAAGCTTCCCAGTGCTGGTGAAGCTTCGGACCTCTAGCCATTGCTCCCGAGGGCAATAGATGGGGTTAAAACAGATATACTGACCATTATGACTGCACACTGAGCACTGAGTAGGTGGTATGGCTGGGGTGCATGACCCAACAACTGTGTCTGCACAAGAATACTAAGTATGGAAAACCAGAGTTTGGGTAACACTTCCTGCTTGGGTAGTTTGCATACATGAGTCACAGTCCAAGGTTTGTGGGTCTCCAGGCAGAGAGCTGACCAAGATTAGCAAGAAGAAAACACTGAAGGGATTCATCCTCAAAGGTGAAATGGGTGACTCCTCAAGCTTCTGCTGTCCGTAAATTAGTCAGCTTCCGGAGTGACATCTCTTCATTCATGGTGTCCTGAGAAGCAGGGTCCTGCAGCGGAAGGTCACGGGCATTCCAGAGGGTGATCTTACATGGTGAAGCTGATTCAGGTATGAACTCCCACTCAAGGGAAGCTAGCTTCACTAGGCTGTTGTGGATCAGGGAATGATCTCTGCTACCTTAACAGTGGTGGGGGAGAATAAAACAACAACAAAAGTGCCCCTCCAGTGGGGCTTTAGCGACTGAACATTCCATTCCTTTACCCAAACAGCATCCCCTGGTTTATAAGGGTGTGTGGGAGTTGTCAGGCTAATAAGGAGTCTCTCTTACCCAGTCATTGGTTTTCGAGGGAGTCAATTGCGGGCCTGTATCTGCTGTCTCAGGGTGAGGTCAATTATTTCCTTAAGGTCCCCTTCGCAAGCACTTGACTAAAGGGGGTTGGCACCCAAAAATAATTTCAAAAGGAGAGAGGCCCATCCACTTGGTGGGGCTAGACCTAATCCTGAGCAAGGCTATAGGCAGTAACTGATCCATTGTAAGTGGGTCTCCTGGCATAGTTTTCCCAATTGCAATTTTAGAGTCCTGTTCACATGTCCTACTTCCCCTGAACTCTGGGGATGGATGGCCATGTGTAGTTTCTAAGTAATTCTTAAGCCCTTGATCACCAACTATACCACCTCAGCCATGAAGGCCAGCCCATGTCTGATCCAAGAGACACAGGTATTTCAAACTGAGGGATGATTTCATTTAACAGGCATGTGGTCACTTCCCAGGCTTTCTCATTCTGAGTAGGGAAGGCTTTCACCCATCCTGAGAAGGTACAGACAAACACCCGAAAATATTTACATCCTCTGGCCATGGCATCTCAGTAAAGTACACAATCAGGTTTTCAAAAGGAGCTCCACCAACACTTTGTACCTCGGGTGGTGCTCTTGGCCCTTGTTGGGGATTGTTTTTGGCACACAGACTGCACCTTTCACATACTGTTTTACTTATGCTGGAGAGCTTGGGGACATAAAAATGTTGGGTCAAGGTGGTCTCAAGAGCTATTCTTCCTGAGTGAGTTCCATCATGGAACTGCTTGACAAATATGGGAGCCAGTGACTCTGGAATTGCAATATGACCATCGGCAAATTTCCACCATCTGCTCAGTAGAAAATTTCCCTCCTCAGTCTTAAACCAACCCTGTTTTTGTGGTGTGTACCATGGGTCCCATTCAGATAAAGGGAACAAGGCAGCTGTCAGTGAGGCTGAAGTGTGTCTTCCTGTGAGGGCTGCTGACTTGGCTTCCCTATTAGCTTTTTGGTTTTCCCAAACAGCTGTTGTTTCCCTCTTCTGGTGCCCTCGTAGTGCATGACCACCACTTGCTTACGGGCCCATACAGCTTCTAGCAATCCCAGAATTTCTTGTCCATACTTAACACTTTTTCCTCCCAAGTAATGAGCCCCCTTTCTTTATATAGGGCTCCATGCATATTAATAATAGTAAAGACATATTTAGAGTCCATATAGATGTTTACCTGCACTCCTGCAGCGAGCTGGAGCACCCAGGTGGGAGCAATGAGCTCAGCCTTTTGTGCAGAGGTCCAGACTGGCAGCGGATGTGCATCAATGACAGCGTCAAGAGTCACTACTGCATATCTGGCAAAACGTGTGCCATCCGGGACAAAGCTGCTGCCATCTGTGAAATACTCAATGTCCAGATGACTAATGGGCTGATCAGTTAAATCCAGCTGGCTGGAGAACACCTCATCCATAACCTCTAAACAGTCATGCTCCAGGGGTCCTGAATCAATCGGCAATAGCGTGGCTGGGTTTATAGTCTTAATAACCTCTAATTGGATAAACGGGTTTTCACATATTTGATATATGACTATTTGGGAATATGTCAGCCAATAATTTCCTTTATATTCCATAAGAGTCAAAACAGAGTGGGGAACTCAGACTGTGAGTTCTTGTCCCAAAGTAAGGTTGTCTGCTTCTGCCACCAAGATGGCAGTGGCTGCCAGGGAGCGCAGGCATGGCAGCCAGCCTTGGGAAAGTGCATCAAGTTGCTGTGATAAATAGGCCACCAGGCAGTGCCAGGAACCTAGCAGCTGGGTCAAGAACCCTACAGCTGTCTCCAATCTCTCATGTACATATAGGAAGAAGGGCTTCATCACATCTAGCAGGCCCAGAGGCAGGGGTGTTTGTAAGTGCCCTCTTAATTTCTTTATAAGATTTTTCTTGTTCCTTTCCCCATATCATGGGTTCCTGTTCTCCCCACTTTGTGGCTTCATAAAGGGGTTTTGACGAGAGAGAGTAACTGGGGATCCAGATCCAGCAGAAACCTGCAGATCTAGCAGAAAGCCCCTAGAAATTCTCTGTCAATAGGTCTTGGGGACCAGAATGGAACAGATGGCCTGTTTCCTCTCAGGACCCAGTCTATGTTGTCCTTGTGACAGGTGAAACCTGAGGTGTTTGACAGTATCCTGGCAAATCTGAGCTTTCTTTCAGGAAACCTTATATCCTGCCTTCCACAAAAGGGAGAGAAGGAAGTGAGTTCCTTCCATACAATCCTCCTGAGTTGGTCCAGCCAAAAGAAGGTCATCTACGCACAGGAGGAGTGTGCAGCAGCTATGCTAGTCAGCCAAGAAAGCTTTTAGGTCAGATGCCAAGGCAGTCCCAAAGATAGTGGGAGAGTTTCTGAAGCCTGTGGCAACCGAATCTAAGTCAATTGTCCCTTCTCTCCAGTACTAGGGCTTTCCCATTTGAAATCAAAGAAAAGTTGGCTCTGTGGGGCCAGGCAAATGCAGAAAAATGTGTCCTTAAGGTCCAGGCAGGTAAAGAACTTTGCCCCAGCCGGGATAAGGCCCCAAAGTGTGTATGGGTTTGGGACTACAGGGTGTTCAGTGACAGTTGCTGAGTTGACTGAACAGAGGTCCTGGACTAGCCTAAAGTCTTTAGCCCCTGGTTTTTAGACAGGCAGTAATGGAGTGTTCCAGGGAAACTGACAGGCTGAAGGATCCATACTTTAGGAGTCTGTGAAGATGCTTTTGGATCCCAACTTGGTCCTTGCAAGGAATGTAGCATTGCCTCTGGATAACAGGAATGGCTCCCAGCTTTAACTACCACCACTGGAGGTATGTTCCAAGCCAGTCTGGAGGGGTTGTCCTCAGTCCATACTCCTGGAATCTTAAAGGGAAGCTTAGGCATCTCAGGAATCTCTTTCCTAGAGGCACAGAGTTGCCATTCCTCCTCCTGAGCAACTGTGAGAGTTTGAATCTTGGCTTCAGATCTTCTCAGCTTTAAGGCTGCTGTGCCATCAGAGTCAAAAGTTGTCTGTGCCCTTAGTTTGCACAACAATTCTCTGCCCATCAAGGCCACAGGGCAATTAGGAAGGTGGAAGAACTCATGCCTTACTTCATGCTTTCCAAGACTGTATGTAGAGTCGAAGACGCTGTCAGCAGTCTGTCTAGGTGGGCTTATGAGTTTGGGTGATGGGCTGCATTAGATCAATGAGAGCCTGAGGCTTTTCTGTGAAGGAGGGGATACAGTGGCATAAGGGAAGGGATCTCCTCGGGGTTCCCTGCTAATATGGGTTTCTCTGGCTTTTTACATTTTTCCCTGCGCTTGAAAACTTCTACCACCCTGTCCACCATGACCCTATATGCTTTCTGTAGGTGGGGCTTAAGCCATGTGGGCCAACTGAGGACTGCATCCTGCCAGCAGTCAATATAAGGAAACTGATCTGGGTGTCCAGGCTCTCCTACAACCTCTCCAAAAACTCTATTGACTATGACCTTATCTAATGACCCCTCCAAGGGCCATCCTATCCCAAAAGCAGACCAGTCTATTTCCCAGAAGGTCCTAAGCTTGTCAAGAGTCAGCTTGACTCCATAATTTCCAATAAATCCCTTTTCAAAGTTCTTAAGCATGCACCAAAAGGGGGGATGTTCTTACTCTGACCTCCTCCCATTCCTCCTATTGCCAGACATCCAGACAGAGACAGAAACGGAAGGGGTGAGGATTGTGGAGCAGAGGTAAGGGAGTCTCCTTTACAGCACACAGGGGAAAACAAATAACACCACTCACTTCGTCCATCTCTGGCTGCTCCCCATAGGGGGATTTAGGCGTATCTTAGCTGTAGTGATTGTGTATAAGCCCCAGACTGGAGGCCCTGTTAGGGCTCACCCTGGACCATATGAGTTCGCCATGGACCTGCAAATCCAGACTCTGCATTGCAGCTGGGCTGTGTCTCAGGCTTGCACCTTCACACACTCTAACATAGCACAGTACTTCCACCCCACTCCCTGAACTTGAGAAACATGGTTTTACCCCTAAAGGCGGTTATAAGGATGTCTCTGCTGGGAGTTGATCACACTCCCTTTCTGCCTCCTGAGATGGGCCTGAATTCAAACCTGGTTTCTTTACCAGTCTGATGAAAGGCTCCCAAGTTGGTTCCTGAGCCTTTCTGGGTTCCTTTTTGTAACAGGAAGTCACCTCCTCAGTTGGCTGGGAGAGAGCCAGTGACAAGGAGGTGAAAACACCACTCCCAGACAAGCACCCAGAAATGTTGTAGGACAGCTCAGACAGAGAGACAGGGCACCAAAGCTTTTGGGAAGCAAGTTTATTAAGCAAGCTGGCAGTGACTCAGCAGACTCAAGTACAAAGGCTGAGCCCCAAGAACAAAGGGGACTTTCTTTATATACCATTTAGAGTATACTACAGAAATGGGGGTACAGCTTGTTCCATATAGTCATGTATTATTTCATTGGCCATTTTAATCTCTAGGGTGAGGTGACCCTTCACTGGTCTCGCCTTGGGTGCTACTTGACATTCCTCAAATTCGGGTTTTTGTTTGTTTGTGTGTTTCACTGTTGCACTCATTATCTCTAATTATCTCCTTCATTGTCTCTCATTATCTCCCTTCCCCTTCCCTGCCTTCCTGCCACAGAGCATCTCATAAGGTCTCATTTAAAATAATTTTATGCTGACTCCTATAAACCAGCACCAGAGTTATCATCTAAAAACAATGAAGTAACAAATGACCCACTTAAGCAACAAGCTGTGCTTGGAGCAACTAGAGAAAGATGTAAAACATTCAAAAACTGGGCACTAAGCCTCCTGGTTGGTGGAGGGGGGGTAGTGTTGGTGGAGATGAGAGGGAAAGAAATGCATGGTTTATGCAGACAAAGTAATTGGGAAAAAAGTTATCAGAACAATTAGTTGGGAGTGGGGAAAGGAGAACCTAATGGAAAACCAGGTCCTAGAAATTTCATATGATTTTAACAAGACAAGTTTTCTGTCATATGAAGACAGTAGTTGGTTATTGCTCAGGCAGGGCCTCACAATGCTGCAATATTTTAACAGGATTGACAGTCTAGTCCTTGAATTTCTTAGCCCTGTGCTTTGGGCAACCAGTCAGTTACATCTGATCCATGAGTTGTGATCTATTTACTATTCCTGCTTACAGCATTAAAATTTAAATAAAAATCTCTTTCAGATTCCAAATTGCTCTATTATGATCTCTGCTCTTGATTACTTCAAATGGGAAGATAATTAGTGTGGATGAGCTGCATGAATGACCACCTCAAGTTTACTACTATAGTTTTAGATAAAACTTAACTAAACAATCTTCTGACCCAAATAACAGCAAATTTGGAGGAGACAACTCAAAGGTTTAAGACTTTATGTTCAATTAGGAGCCCTTTACCCTGAAAAGCATGCTTCCATTTTCTCTGCTTACCTGCCAAATCTTTTTTTTTTTCACCTTTTTGTGTTTCTATTAGACTATACCACAGAAGCACCAGCAGAACAGAGGCAGCAATCCCATTTCCAATTCACTTTTAATTACAGAAAACAGTTGGCAAAATATCAAAGCCCCATGTACAATTTCATCTGGTTCCACTGGGAGCATAGGGGCTTACCAAGGGGAGAGAATAACAGAGAAAAACAATAAAATTTGGGAGTTATGACAATGCAGAAAAAGAAAGATGAAACAAATGCAGAAAACAATGACAAATATACATCTTCCAGTTGGCACAGGATCTTGGTTCAAAAGCAAAAACATGTGTATTCTAATTAAGTTTGCTACAACTTTTACTTGGTTTAACCCAAGTCACACTGTTGACCTCTGCAGTTTCTATAGATGGAAAAGGATTTTATTATTTGAGTGGGTAGAAAACTAAGGTGATGAGAAGTAGGTATGGAAAACAACAAAGTTCTCCACTCTGGCTGACCTGTGTCACCAAATGTACAATCTCCCGCAGCTAGTCATTTTAGGGAGTGTTTTCTGAGAAGAGCAATTACCACATCAATGATTCAGCACTGCATTTGTTTAAGAGGGTCAAAAAGAAAGAGATTAATCTGAGCTATACAGAAGCTTGTAATAGAGTTACTTCTCAATGCTATTTCCTCATCTAGTTTTCTTTTGACATTTTAGACTTTTAGAACACCTTGAAGTAGCTCTAGGGGGAAAGGAGAAAGAGTAAAATGAAAATAAGGCCTCTCAGCATACACACTCTTTGAAATTTTGTTTAACAAACATGTGAACACACGCAGGCAGTTTGGAAAGGCAGAAACAAGAAAGGTAAAGAGAAGAAGATGTGAGAGATACAACCAAAGACAAAGTAGGAAAGCAGGGCAGTGGGAAGATAGAAGAGGATTAGCAGGCATGGCCTTAAGAATGGGGGTTGTCCAATCCAAGATCTGCTGTTCCCCCACACAAAAAGGAAGCATCTACAATGCAAACCAAAGTGCTTTGCTCATATTAGTACTGAGGAGACACAAAAGCAGTGAGAACATGCCAAGGACCTCAAATATACTACAGTTTTTAGTCTGTAAAGCTCACTGAGAAGTAAAGCAGCCTAGAGCATCAGACAACACAGACAGGACTCCATTCCTGTTGCTGGGCAACCTCCCGAGGCTTCCTGAAGTTTTGGAGCCATGTTTGTCAAATTCAGAATGGCTGGACAGTAGGATCACCAAGGTTTCTACTTCATTTAAAAAATATTATGGTTGCAAGGTGCCATTGTCCAATACCTACAATCCCAGCTACTTGAGAAGCAAAGATAAAGAGCCAGCCTGAGCAAATAGTCTGCAAGACTCTATCTCAAAAAATCTAACATATAAAAAGGGCTGGTGGAGTGGCTCATATGGTAGAGTACCTGTCTAGCAAGCGCAAGGCCCTAAATTCAAAACTTTGGGATTGTCCCGCCAAAAAAATTATGGTACCAAAATTAGGATTTTTAGTCTGTAGAAGCAAACCTGCCTCAAAATGTAATCACTATTTAAACTCTGGGTATGTAGCCCAAACTCAACCATCCTCCTGAAGGCCACCTAACACCATAGATAAAGAAAAGGAGAAATAGAAAACAGGAGCTAAAGATAAACAAGCAATGCAAGGACTACAGAAATGCTCCCAAGAGTGGCTCAGGATGAACGCTGTGACAAGTTCCAATAATTTTTCCCATGCCTTGGCCTTCCAGTCACTCACAATGTCACTATTTAAGACAATACTGGCCAGTCTACTTTCCAAATGCAATAGCACCAGCATGATACAAAGGCATATGTCACTAATGCAAGACACAGATAAAAGCAAATGGCAATAGGATATTGCATAACACTCTGTACTTCATAAAGTAATTGTCATTATATCCTTAGTACTTCATAAGAAAAATTGTTGGAAATTATTTTAAATGTTTAAATGTGAGCATCTGCTATATAAGAGATACTCAATTCTGTGTGCTTTCTGTGTATTATTTTTTTAATCTTCAAAACAATTCTATGGATAGCTAATATATTATCCCCATTCATAGATGGGTAAACCAAGGCTAAGAGACATCAAGTGATCTAAGGTATGAGCTAGTTAGCAATACAGGTAGTCAGACCCTAACTAGTGGGTGATCTGGTGGAAACATAAATTTCTCTCTGAAAACTATGACTATTTATTCCCTTCTAAGGTCAAGCTAACACAATCTTGATGTAACCACACAACAAAAGGCTTTATTCTATCAACACTCTATCAGATCTTCCATCTCAAACAATGTTTTTTCCCTCAGTTTATATAATTGATTGCAGTTAGCACACAGTTTAAAAATTCACCAATAGTACAAAACTAAAGAGCATTCTGTTATTCCCCCCCTCAGGAATGTAAAATATATTATGATTATCAAAGCTAGATGTCAGTCTATGTTTTAGAACAAAGGAAGCATGCAAAACTAAGGGAAAAGCAATCACTAACATTGACCACAGAAAGTCCATTTTCTCACAGATACTGTCATCTCTAAATTAATAAAAATTATGTAAACTATATTTTAAAAAAACTAGAAACTCTTCACGTAACAAAAGGTAATGGTCCAAGGCCATTTTCACAGCTTTTTGTTTATTTGTTTGCTTTAAATGACATTACAGCCAAATTAACACACATTTGACCAAATATTTCCAAAGGAGTCCAGCAACACATAATGGAATTTTCCATTCAGTATCTTAAGCACAAAAATAGCTTATTCAAAAGTATTTCTTAAATGTTGTTCTGTACCAACTCCTATACTACTAGAGATGTAGCAATCCATACTTTCAAAAGTATTAAAATCTACCTGGAGCGATGAGAAGCAAATGAGAATTAAAACCAACTATCAAATAGTTAAATAAGCAGAGAGCAATATATGATAGTCACCCCTTATCCACAATGGATATGTTCCCAGACCCCTGAATGCCTGCAAACATGAATAGTACCACACTGTGTTTTTTCCTATGGATACATACCTATGAAAAAGTTTAATTCATAAGTTAGGCAAGTAAGAAATTTTTTTTTTTGAGTATTTATTTCCAATTTTATTTTTTTTTATTTTTATTTATTTATTTTTTTGCTGTTCTGTGTTTTTTTTGTTTTTGTTTTTTTTTCATTTTTCTTTTATTATTCATATGTGCATACAAGGCTTGGTTCATTTCTCCCCCCTGCCCCCACCCCCTCCCTTACCACCCACTCCACCCCCTCCCGCTACCCCCCTCAATACCTGGCAAGTAAGAAATTAACAACGATAATAAACTAGGACAAATAAATTAATAAACTGTTAAAAGAGACTTCTCCCACTGCTTAGAATGGTGTACAATTTAAAATTTAAAAATTATTCAGCCAGGCATAGTAGTACATGCCTCCCCTTGGGAGGTAAAGGAGGAGGACTGCAAGTTCCAGGTCAGCTTGGGCTATATAACAAGTTCCAGGTTAGACCCTGTTTGTTTGGCCCAAAGTTGATTATGAGTACCTGAAAGAGTGGAAAGTAAGACATTGGATAAGGGTGACAACCACAGTGCTACAGGTGGCTCATTTGTATAAAAGATACAGAACATTAAGTCCATAGGAGAAGAGTCCAAAAAGGTGTTTGTAGGTGCCTTTGGGACCCACTGAGACAGCAACACAGGAAGGCAAGAGGAGGCACTGAGAATAGCCCAGCTGGCACACTTTTAAAGTCAAGAGCTCCAAATGTGAGTGACTGGATTGGGACAAGTTGTGCTGAGTCCAGTGCAGCACAACCTGGCTACATACAGTCCCTGAGCAAACCACATACACAAAAGGTTGCAGAGAAAAAGAACACAGGTTTGGCAATGTAGAACCTGTCAAGGTAGAGTATAGTATTTTTTTCAGGCTACATTAATTTGGGCTGTGATTATATAACAAAGACACTTAGATAATCAAATTATACAGTAACAAATACATTTGATAATCACCAAAAAAGAAGCAAAAGCACCAATAAACTTAGCATAAATAACCTGGTTCAATGCTGAACTAAAGAAGAGAGTCACAAAAATAACATAGGTCAATATCAGATAAAGTCCTGTCCCACTAAAATCTGTCAGGTATTGTTCCAGCACTACCCTGTCTTCCACATACAGATGGGTGAGCACACAGAACCTTTTGTACTTTAGAAAGCCAGGCATGGTAATACACACTTGTAATCCCAGCATTCAGGAGGCTGAGGCAGGAGGATCAAACGTTCTAATCCAGCCTGTGCTATAATTTTGTACTTTAGTTCTGAAGGTACCTCTGTGCACTTCCTTCATCCTTTCCTTATGCTTGCATCTAATGAACTTCCATTATGCCTTCAAAATTCTGCCCAGTCTCACTTCTCCAGAAACCGTTTCTAGCATTCCTGGGCAGAACAAACCTAGTGTCCCTTGGGGCCACCTATGTGCTTTGCATAAACCATTTCTACTGTATCAATACTGCCACAAAGACAGACCCAGCTTCCATATCTGCCTCTCAGACGTGGAGTTCTTAGACTATAAGATCCTTAGCTTACTCATTGATATATATTTACTTAGTGAATATAACCATTCACTAACATAGTAAAACATGTTAAACATAGTAAAAGCTCAATAAATACATGTTGAATAGAAAATAAAATTCATAGAGAATATGCTAACTATCAACATCAGCATTTACAGACCTACCACAAAGCTTATTAATGCATAGCAGTTAATAAATATTTGCTGATAGGGTTTCATTGCTGATAGAATTTAAAAATCTGTGCTTACAGTAAAGTTGTGAGGAAATCCTATTTTAAGAAACCCAGCAGTCTATAGTAATATACCAATGTTTGAATGATACATTTTTCTTTTTCGATGTCTGTCCTGTAACTCATCTCTAGAGTTAGGAAAGTCAAGACATACACTATCTTATTAAATCTTTACAATAATGCTGTGAGGTGGATACTGTGAAAATTCTGCTAATCTAACTGAATGCCACTCCAGTAGAATTCATCATGATTTATACTTAAATTTTGAGATATTATAAGAATAATATTAGCTCCATGACACCTGGTAAGTTAAAAAACAGTAGGCATTAAAGTGATTTAGTGATAAACACAATAAGATTTTGATAGGAACAAAAATTAGGGGTGACTTTAAATAAATATGGAACAGGTGAAAAAACGCTCGATGGTGAGGCAGATGCCAGGAGATTGTTCCCTAAGGGAACAGAAGGAATTGTCCCAAGTACTATGATGTATGCAACTCTTAGGAATTGGCAAGAGACAAGGAAAAATGACTAATGAATGACATGGAAAAGCTTCTGAGTGGTGAATGGAGGATTAGCATTCATTGTACATGATTATTACCTCCGTGTCACTTCAGGAGAGGAGAGAGATTGAGAAACTGGGGCTAAGGCAATCAAAATCCTGCTAAAACTGTCACTGCCATGCTTACAATTATGGAAGCCATGTCTGGTATGGATCCTCATGTTCTGTGCAGATGGTACAACAGATTTTTGGTGACGATAAAACAAAACAAAAGCCAGGTGCTGGTGGCTCAGGCCTGTAATCCTAGCTACTCAGGAGGCAGAGATCAGGAAGATCGAGGTTCAGAGCCAGACTGGGCAAATAGTTCATGAGACCCTATCTCAAAAAACCCTTTGCAAAAATAGGCCTGATAGAGTGGCTCAAGGTGACAACCCTGAGTTCAAGCCTCAGAACCACAAAAACAAAAATATGAATAATCCAATTTTTTAAATGAGCAAAAGATTTGAAGAGACTTCCCAAAACAAAATACAAATGACTGCTAAAAACATGAATATAGGCCCGCCAACTGTAGTAATCAGAGAAAATACACATTATAAGCACAGTGAGATACCACTATACTTCTAACAGAATCCATAAGCTAAAAGAACTAAGGCTATCAAATGCTGCATAAGATGAGGAGAAAATGAAACTCTCAGTTGTATTAGTTAGGGATTGATATATACACAAATTATCTCTAAAACTTAGCAGTTTAAAACAACAAACATTAATTATCTCAGTTTTCAATGGTCAGGATTTCAAAAAGCTGCTTAGCTGTAGTTTTGACTCTTTTGAGGTTGCCATCAAGATCTCCCCAAGGCTGCAGTTATCTGGATAGAGGACTAGGTGGGGAGATCTGCTTCCATGTTCATTTTTCACAGTTGTAACAAGGAGATCCAGATTCTCGCTGGCTGTTGGCCAGAAGCCTCAGTACCTAAGCAAGTGCAGAGAGACTCGCAACATGGCAGCTGGCTTTCCCAATAAATGATTTAAGAAAGAGTAAGCAAGCAACCAAGATGAAAGTTTCAGTGTATTTGATAATTTAAGCTCCGAAGTAACAGACCATTGCTTCTGCTGTATGTTACTGATCATAAAAACAAACTCTGATACAACATGCTAGGAGACTCTATATAGGTCTGAGCCCCAGAAAGCAGGAATCTTGGCTACCACTCTCTGGTGATTCACTGCTAGTGGAAATGCAAAATGGAACAAACATTTTGAGAAGTAAGTAAACAATATTGTATAAAAAAATTAAGCATACAGCCCTTGGTCTAATTTCCATTGCTTACAATACTGGGTAAGTTATATAGAAAAGAAGTTTATTTTGGGTCACCATTCTGGTCAAAAGCTGAGGGGCTGCATCTGGGGATGGTCTTCTTGCTGGCAGAGTGCTAAGATTACACAGGCTCTACCTCTATACACCATAATTAAAATAGGTTTCAACCCTCTTAAGATCTCACAATGTGAATTAAATTCTAACATGAGTTTTGGAGAGGACAAGGCATACTCAAATAGTCGTAAGTATTGACACAAGAGAAACAAATATCCACGTGAAGATGTGTACATGAGTATTCACAATAACATCATCCACAATATCCCTAAGCTGGAAGTAACCCAAAAGTCTATCAGCTGATGAATAGATAAACAAATTATGACTCATTCACACTACTGAATACTACTCAGAATTATAAAGAACAAAATATTAATACACATAACAAGGATGACTCTCAAAAAGTTTGTCAGTGAAGGAAATCAAACAAATTCTACTTATATGAAATTCTAGAAAAGGCAAACTGCAATGATAGAAAGCACATCAATGACTGCTTGTAGTTAAGGTGGAGAGAGAAAACAATTCAAGGACCATAAGGAAGCTTTTGAAGATGAGAGAACTTTTTATTTTCTATGCCAAGATATGAACAATACATACCGTAGAGACGATGTGATTTATATTCTTACCAAAACTGATTAAACTGCACACTAGAAATAGACTTTCTTTTATGTAAATAATAACTTAATAAAAATTACATTATGTAAATGACATTTTTATAAGATTTTTAACACCAAAGTAAATGATGGGAATGTATTAAAATGTACAAAACATTCATAATGTACTTACTCAAATATAAGTTGACTATACATTAAAATGAAAAAGAATTACTATATGACAGGAATGAATAATTAAAACAATCAAATTAAAAAGAGACTAGTGACTGGTGACCCGCCTGGAGACTAATATACCTGCACAAGGAAGAATTAGGGAACCCTGAATTGGAATTAATGGCATTGTGAACAGAAAGAAAGAACAGATGGAAGCCATTTTACACCAGTTGAACTGACTTTGTCAATTGATTGAAGATGGAGAATCAAAGGAGACAGTCAAATATCATGATATCATTGAAATATCAAGCATAATTTCCCCATAAGGTATCTGTTGACTGTCCTATTTTAGGCTGAAATATCCTCACCCTAACCCCACACTCAGAACTTCCTATCCTTCCCTGACTCATTTTTCACTGTATCATCTATAATCTAGTGACACAACAGAATATAATTTACTTACTACTTTGTTGCTTTTCAACCTCCACCAGAAAGATACAGTTTTATCCTATTTTACTCATTGCTGGAGAAAAGTATGTACAAATACCTGGTATGTGAGAAGAGCTCAATACATATTTACTAAATGAGCTGAATGACAACATTAAAAGAAATCATAACACCAGGAAAATAAGTGGGTGTGTATCTGTGTGTGTGTGAAGAGAACAGAAAGAAATGAGGGGTTTAGACTTAGATAGACAGTGTATGAAATGTTTAACAGCCAAAGAAGGGCCAAAGGATGCAATGGAAGTTGGGGTTGTTCCCAAAGATAATGGATGAAGCTCTGCAAAAACATCAGACCTTCAAGAGGCACCTCCAATTCAACACATCACAACTAAACTCTTATGCTCCATTAAACTCAACAAAGGGATCTATGGAAAACAAACAAATTCTACACTTTTTTCAGTACTCTACTCCTCTGAACAGGTTAATGTGAACATGTTAAAATAATGGCTCTGTGTGCTGCAAATAATTCTGGCCCTGAATCCAAATATAGGGACATTAGGTTAGAAACACTCAGTTCAGGCAGTTTGATGGTAGACATCAGCACTCGTAAATCCTCAGGTACAAATGGCAGTGGGAGAAGCATGAATCCTTCTTATAGAACCAATGACAAAGCTCTGCACAGGGAACAGGACAGTTAAACCCTCACAAATGGACATCTGCATGTTTTTCCTTGAAGCTTGAGTGTTTACATCACTATTGTTCAGGGGAAAGCTGGGAAAAGATTCAGAGGAAGAGGTAAAGAAAGGGTCAGTGCCTAACACAAAAGCAAAAGGTTAACTCTAGGACATAAGAACACATTTGTCTGAGGACATAGCTGACCATAACCCTTACTTTCTACTGAAGAATAAAGTCTTAAAGAAATAATCCTCAAATAAAGGGCACTTCTTCAGGGGGAGAAAGGATCCAGGAAAGCACCTCCTCCAGAGGCTAGCTCACATACCTGTGCCAATGTGGAGCACATGGAGTTTGGTTTGCTCATTTGGTATTTATGGAGCAGTACACATTGCATGGTCCTGGAGGGAACTCAACTGCTATAAACAAGTAATGGTGCTGAGAAAGGGCTCATGACTCAAGGATTTTTAAAGCAATCATAGCAAGTTAATAACTAAAGAGAAGGCAAAAGTCTAGTCAAACCACTCATTTTCCAGAGAAGGCTCACAATGTTAAACCTTTGCCTATGTCATCAGCCAGCAAGTGGCAAAGACAGTCAGAGAACCAACCTGGGTGGGCAAGATTGCTGGATTTGTCATCAAATGACCTGAGTTGAATTCATTCCTGGCACTGATAAAAACATGGGACTTTAGGCGAGTCACCTTCTCTTAAGCCTGTGTTCTACCATCAGAGACGTGCGAATAGCAACAATAGTGTCAAATATCTCAAATATCTACATCAGGTGGTTACAGGAATTAAATGAGACCACTGAGGCAATTTTTTTTGACTTGTTATCTGGCACATGCTTGCTGAGGTTAGCCAATGGTTATAGAATGGCTCTTACTAACTCTCTTCCAGGAAGTTGAGACGATGGGTTCTAATGAACTCACCTTCATAAGCTTGTCTATATAGAGCTTACTCAAGAAGTTTCAGCACCCCACAAGGTGTCCTTCAATGAGAGGCTGTTCTCTACCTCTCTACTTACTATCAGCATTTGGCCCTTCACTATCCTATACTCACTAGGCAGAGTGCACCATCTGCTAAACCTGAGGCTCAATCCAGTAGGGCCCGAGTCCCCACAAGTTCATGGTGACAAGGAATCCATAGGTATGGTTATCCCAGAGGCCCAGACCCTGTGCAAATGGGGAAACAAAGAAACAAAAGGCCTTCTCTGAGTAAGCAGTGTTACTGTAGCTGAACACTGTCTTTTTATATACACTACACACTGTAACACATTTGAAATAAACAGCAACACTTTTAGACAGGAGCAGCCAATATACAACCATTTCTGTCTATGATGGGAGCTATCTAAGATTCTAATAGTATGATGTACACAGCATGAAAAAAAAGCAAACACTTGACTTGAATATTTAAATCATAAAATCCAATGACCAATGGTTCATTTGGAATTGCTATTAATACTGCCACTATTGGCTGACAATATTATACCAAGATTTTTCTTCAGTGGGAATGGATGCAGGATTAGGTCTTAAGTAATCCACTCGTACATTCACATGATAAAAACACATGTGAATGAAGGAAAACAATTCCAAGCTTACTGCACCCAACATGTTGGCCAACTGAAATCACATTTGGCTCATTACATATATAATAGAAGTATTGTTGCTTAACAACAAGTAATACAGTAGCATTGAAAAAGTCAATGAATACAGCATTGGCTATGATGCCTTCATAAGCCAAAAAAAAACCATAGTGTTTTACTCTGAAATTCTGATGGCAGCGCATTCTCTCTTGTGAAATATCCTTTACCTTTACCACTAACCTAAAAAGGTTAAAAGGAAAATGAGTCATAAAAATGTCAGGCAATAAGAATGTTCTTATTCTGAGTGGTAACACAGGTCAAGGTTTACAGGAATACTTCTCTGTCAGTACTCAACTATTAAAAACCAAAGTTAAAACATAACCTCTGGATGATAATCCATTTTCCCAATTATAACATTTTTCAAAATTAAGCTTTACTAAAATTAACAGCAAGTGAAATGTCTGCATCTATAATATTAACAGTCAACATTTACTGAGTGTAAATGGCCTTCTGCTAATGTATAACTCATTAAATTCTGACCACATCCTTGAGAGAGGTAATGTAATAATTTCCATTTTACAGCTGAGGACACAATGGCTCAGAAAGAATACATAACTAGTCTAAGTCCACAAGGCTAGTTAGTGATAAAGTTAAGATTCTACCAGACTCCAGAGCAGGGTTGCCCAGTAGCACTCTCTGTGTTCTAGAAATGTTGTATATTTGTGCTGTACAACTCTGTGGCCACCAGCCACACATGGCACCAGGCACTATTGAAATGTGGCTAATGTGACTATAAAACTGAATTTTCATTTCTACTTAATGATATGGAATTTAAATTTACATTGCTACATATGGCTAGCGGCTACTGTGCTTGACACTGAAGCTCTAGAGCAGTGGCTGGCAAACTAAAGTCTGCTGCTGTTCCCCACCACTGATGAATGGATCAAGAAAATGTGGTATCTATACACAATGGAATTTTATGCAGCCATGAAGAAGAATGAAATGTTATCATTCGCTGGTAAATGGATGGAATTGGAGAACATCATTCTGAGTGAGGTTAGCCTGGCCCAAAAGACCAAAAATCATATGTTTTCCCTCATATGCAGACATTAGATCAAGGGCAAACACAACAAGGCGATTGGACTTTGAGCACATGATAAAAGAGAGAACACACAAGGGAGGTGTGAGGATAGGTAAGACACCTAAAAAATTAGCTAGCATTTGTTGCCCTCAACGCAGAGAAACTAAAGCAGATACCTTAAAAGCAACTGAGGCCAACAGGAGAAGGGAACCAGGAACTAGAGAAAAGGTTAGATCAAAAAGAATTAACCTAGAAGGTAACACACACGCACAGGAAATTAATGTGAGTCAACTCCCTGTATAGCTATCCTTATCTCAACTAGCAAAAACCGTTGTTCCTTCCTATTATTGCTTATACTCTTTCTTCAACAAAATTAGAGATAAGAGCAAAATAGTTTCTGCCAGGTACCGAGGGGGTGGGGGGGAGAGGGAGGGGGCGGAGTGGGTGGTAAGGGAAGGGGTGGGGGCAGGGGGGAGAAATGACCCAAGCATTGTATGCACATATGAATAATAAAAAATGAAAATTAAAAAAAAAAGTCTGCTGCTGTCCAAATCTGGCCAGAGGCCTGTTTTTGTTTGGTTCTGAGTTCAGAATGTTGTTTGTATTGTTTAAAAGTTGGGGGAAGAGGGGAAGAGGAGAAGGGGGAGGGGAGGGGAGGGGAGGGGAGGGAGAAAATAAAAGCAGCAGCAGCAGCAAACAGAGGCAATAGATAGCCTACAAAGTCTAAACTATTTACTATCAGGCCCTTTACAGAAAATCTGCTAAGTCCTGCCCAAAAGTCATGGTGTTAGCCACCACAATCACTGCTCCTGGGAAGAGATTTCAAACCCAGTTTCCATGATTAAATCTTAATAACGCAAGGATAATAAAAACTATTGCAATGTGAACATTTTCTTATTTTCCTTTACTATATTTATGTGATCCAAGCCTGAGCAAAGACAAAAAATGCTGACCAAGATATGTCCTTAATTAAGTTCTCTTTTGTCATCCTCCTAAATAACATTTCATGTTTACAAACTGCTGTTGCATTCACTATCTAGTGTTTTATTTAAAACAACTTCATAAGCACCTATGACCAGTTCACAAAGGAGAAAATTGAGACACAATGCTCAAGACTATATTGAAAAAACAGCTACTCCAAGTCCATGAACAAACATGAAATGAGATTTCTGCAGAAGCCAAAGAATATGGTATGAATACCACACTCACCTGAGCTGGACACCAAGTAAGTTTGACAGATTCAGCTGAGGCCACAGGTTCTCTCGCTCTGTGGAAAAAACAGTTGCTATTGTTTCCACCAAGTAAGTGGAGCTGCAGTGAGAGAGAGGTGGGCCAGGGTACTCCAGGGCCACATCTTTTTCTCAGATCACCTACAGTCTCTGAATGCTAAGGAGCCTTTCACAGGGGGTCCTGAAAATGAAAAGGAACACAGTTCCCAGGAATCCAGGCCCTCTGACAAGGGTGAGCAGCTTTCTCCCTTCTCCCTGGCCCTCAGGTGGATGCAGAATTAAGTATGCCACTCTTAAGTTTTGGAAGCTTGCTATATCCTTAAAACACTAGTGAGTATTTTGTACAACACCTCCATGCCACTCTTGTGATTTCTTGAGGTGAGGAGCCTCTGGCACTTACAGTTTGAAGCAAACTATCCTTTACTGCCCTGGACCTACTGACTGTTCCCAGGTATTCCCAGAGGTTACATGTGAGTCTTTGTTAATGCCCTAACCTTCACAGTCCAATAAAGTAGCCACAGGCTACTATAAGTAAATTAAATAAAATTAAAAATTCAGTTCTGCAGTTGCACGCACATGCAATTCAAGGTCAACAGACACATGTGGTTGTGGCTGTGACTGCCACATGGGGCAAGACAGATACAGATCATTCCTATTACTACCACAGCTTCTATTGGACAATGCTGCAACCTAAAACCTAACAGTCACACAATTCTGATTAGAAGCAAATACCTGACAAGGAAGAGTAGCCATTCCTTGTAGCTTCTGACTGGTCCTACACTAATGAATGCCACATTTCATCATTACCTATACCAATATAATTCTTTTATAGCATTATAAATTCAACTCATTATCATGATTATTTTTGAACATTCTCTATGTGTTTCACTTTGCCCATCCAACAACTGAATTATTTATGTGTCTGGAAGTTTTACTAGGCATTTTAAACTTTCAAATGTCCTTTCTCCCCTGCAGCATTCTGGCCTTGGTGGCTTGCACTGAGTCTATCCCAATTCTATCTGATTGCACAAACCACCAAAGGCTTAGAAGTGCACTTCCCTTCTATCTAGCTAGTTACTGGTTGTCTTAACGCCTTGGACTACCATCCCCTTCTCCATTGCCATCTCCCGATCCACTTTGTGGAGCCAGTTTTACAGCAAGTTCCAAATCTCCTCAGCGCAAGCTTTAAAAAGTTACAATGGCAATTTTATGCACGTGAATTAGTTTGGATTCCAGAGCCTGTGACATGGAGTTTGTTGCAGGTGATTCGGTGGGGGAGTCAATCCTGGGAGGATGGAGACTTGGAGCAGAGATAGTGATGAGAGGAGCAAAAGTACAGTCAAGGTGTTTTGAGACTATGGCTATGAGGAGCACAGGCTCAATCTACCACACAGAATACTTGGTGGAATGGTCAGTCAGAAAACCTTGGGAGTTCAGAGTATGTATCTGGTGGTTCCTGCCTCCAAAGGCTGCCCTTCAAGAGTGCTCTTGTGTTAGGGCCTCATGAACTCAGGCAGAGCTGGAAAGATGCGAGCATGGCTCAAGGTGAGCCACAGCAGCAAAAGTAAGTATGTGCTTATATAATTCCTTCAACAGCAGCCATGGTGGCTATCAGCTAGACCAAGAAGAGGTTATGAAAGATTCTCTACAAATAAGAACAAGCATGATTTTCCTGACTGATTTTTTTCAAAATGCCAATTCTGAACTTCTCTAGCTAAACCATCCTCATCCTTGAGGACTCAGACAGAGTGGTTCTTTCCTTGAAGCTTTCCCACTACACTACCCTCATTGAGCCAGGTTGGGTGCTTCCTCTTTTCACTACCCAGCACTTTGCAACAATAATCACAGTAACTATTTTTTGGTGGAAGGAAACAGGTTTATTCAAGGCTGGCATTGAGGAAAATGGAGGTGACCTCTCTGTCTCAAGTCAGTAGAAAGGTATGGGACAAAAGGAGTTACAGTGCGACAATGGGTAAGAAATCCCTGGGTTGGGCAGAGAGGTCTCTTTAAAGCTCCATCTCCTTTTCTTCCTTTGAAAAGTTTACCTGGATCTCTACTTCCTACAGCAAGTATCTTCATTTTGCTTTTAGAAAAAGGAAAGGGCATCTCAGAAAATATCCTGTGGAAAGGATGGGGCATTGAAGGACTGGGGGAGCAGGCAAAAGTAATAAAAGATCAGGGAAAATATTAGGAGGGGAAGCAAAAAGTAAAGTCCCCAGTTCATTACCTTACATCTCAATTCTCTGCCAAAATAACAAACTTAGTCCGTTTGTTGTTATGCTGGGCATTTCCTACACTTTTACACTTATGATAGTTTCTGCCTGTGCCTGCACAGTCAATGGTAAGCATGCACACAATTCTGTCTCTTAGGTGGATGCTGAACTCTCTGTAGGCGTGGACCACCCTTTACCTCCAGGAACCTGCAGTAAGAACAGTGGCTGGCACCACAATGTTTAGTGCCTGTTACTCAGGTGAAGGAAAGAAGAAAGAAAGACACAAGCATCCCTAGAAATCAACTAAGTAAGATCCCAAATATCTGACCAGGCTGATGCTTTCCAATAACGAATCACAGGGGAAAGAGCCCAGGTACACAATGTTAACTAGGAACTGTTGAATTTTGCATATCTCATCTCCCTTCACTAAATCCAGCAAGGGTCCTGGCTCATACATCTATATTTCACTAAAGCCGAGACATCACTGATTACAAGATATTCCATTATTTTATTTATCATTAAGAAAGAAAATTCTTCCAATATAATGAGAAAATTTTATGTATTGTAAGATGAACACTGACATCAGAAATATAAAAATGGTGGTGGTGGTCGGGGGGGAAACTGTACTTTCTAGAATTTTTGAAATACAACATTTCCCACTTCATTCCAAAGAAGATGTAAGGATGCAAAACTATGAGGCAGAAATACTAATCACTCTACCAGTAAGAAATGAAGGTTTATAAGAAAAATGGCCTATGCTTTTGTGACTTTCCTTCCTCCACATTGCAGGTTCAGTAGCCTCTCTGTTAAGCTTCTGATAAAATTTTTGATGATGAGAAAGGACTTCCAAGAATAGTTATCTGTGGATACTTACAAAAGAACAAGAAGCCGCCACTGAGAGCTGCATCTCTGAAAACTCAGACATTGTGGAGTCAGCCTGGAGAAAGCATTTGGAAGCAGAGGAGTCTTCCTACCATAGCCTGCCCAAGCACCCTTACCAGGATGGGAACCACACTCCAGCTACCAGGGAAAGGAAGAGGTTTGGATAAGCTCAAATGACCAGTCAGAAACATAACAGGAAGTTCTCACAATGCTCTGCATGGCAAAAACAAGCAACAAATAAGACTAAGATTCTGAAAAATTATGGATGTGATGGTGATGCAAAATTATACCAAATTTTTGTTTACCTTTGAAGAGTCAACTTAATGGGTACCAAACCTTAACTACTGAATGGTTGCAGACAGCTTCCCACCTTCCCAAGTCTAACTACAATGAACTCAGGGGGACCCAAAGGAGACAAAGAAGGGAAAGAAATCATGGTAGTAATTAGCATTTGCTTCTTATCCAGTTGACAGCTTGCAAAATGCCCTATGCCTTTTATTCCTCCTTCACAACACCATGGACAGCCTTAACTAGCTAATAAATAGGTGGCTGTGGCTATAGCTTTGCTTAGCTCCAGCAAGGAGCTCCCCTTCCCCGCCCCACCTCCCCCCTCTTAGCATATTATCCTGGCATTGTGTCCACATTTCCATGTGGTATGCCTGGGAGGAACACAGGGAGGACTCCCTTGGGCTCTGGAGGCAGGTGGCACTCATTCTGAACTAAGACCAAGAGATGCTAGTGCCAGAATATTTCTCTTCCAGGGGGAAGAGATGGGGAACTGAAAGAGAGGTGTAAGACACACATAAAGGACCAACTGCCATTGCCTGCTGCCAGTCAACACTGTGCTGCGGGCTAAGTGCAAAGAGAGTTTGAAAGAGTACTTTCATTTTCAATTTTGCAAAATGAACCATTAGACCACACACAAATGTATGTGTCCACAAATGTAAGCACACAATGTTGTTTTATTTTTAAGTGTTTCATAAATTATGTAGAATCTGTTTAACAGAGAGGACCTCAAAACACTTTAAATTCACCATGCATTTAAACTCAGGAGGACCAAGGTAGGATAAAGAGTTTAGTCACTTTGGAAAGAAGATGCCCAAATGGTAGCTTTCTTTCAATTAGCAGAGGTAGGGCCTAGAATGGTAGAGAACCAGGAGGCAGAGAATAAAGGGCAGGGCTTGCCCCAGATAATTTCACAAAAACAGTATTTCCTTTTTGGTAGTACTGGAGTTTGAACTCAAGGCTTCACAGTTGCTAGGCAGGAGTTATACTCCTCTCTAGCCCCCAAAATATGTTTTGAAATGGTCATTTCCATTTCAAATAATTTATCCATAAGCTATATATCTCAACTTGTAATGAGAATATTTTCCCTTAACTCCTTAAAATAGGTATGTCATATCAATTGGTAATCTAAATTTTAGTGTATCTTAGGTACAGAAGGAAAGAAAAACATGCCAGACAATGGTCAGATGGGGTCTGCTTTGTCCTATTACTTTTCATGAAACTACTTCGGTAATTCTATAATATTATCTACATTTTTTCAACAGCCTTATCATAAGTTAACTCAAAGTAAATTTGTGACAAATTACATCCTCCACTTCTCTCCACCCTGGATTTGCACAATTATATATGTGTGTGTGTGTGTGTGTGTGTGTTTTGAGAAAGGGTCTCTCACTATGTAGCCAAGGCAGTCCTCAAACTCATGATCCTCTGGACTCAGTCTCCCAAGTGCTGGGATTACAAGCAATGTACCACCATGCCTTGCTTTGCAAGGAAACTTAATTTGAAGAATATATTTAACTTCACAATTTTTCACTGGGTTATTTCTGGTGCCTCATTTGAGACCATTAAGATTTTGACTCAGGATCAAATCACTAATCACATTAGCTGTCCCTCCCAGCCTGGTGCCTTCTGCCAATTTGATAAAACATGTCTTCATCACAGTCACTGATAAAAATCATAAGCAACACAAGTCGAGGTCAGGCTCTGCACTGCCCCCTTAGAAAGATTCCTCCAGGTTAACATTAAACCAATAATCCACACTTTGGAGTGATCTGCTTGAATAAAGACAAACATAACTAAACGCATTATTCTTCTCCCAGCCCACATTTCTCTGTGTTACTCTCAAGGCCTCTGGGGAGGTTTTATCATATGCCTTGTGGATATCTGCATGTACAATATACTAAGTGGTTTGATCTATTGTTAGACAAACAAGGTTCTGAGCTCAGAGGGGAGGTGGAGAGGCAAGAGGATTTTGCAGGTAAGTCTCAGCAGCACAGTGACTATGACAACACAGTCACACCTGCCCCAGCCTCCCTCAGTCCCAGGGAAGTACAGGTGTCTCCCCTTATCCTTAAGGAACACGTTCCAAGAGCCCCAATGGATGTCTGAAACCATGCACAGTACCGAATTCTACATATACTATGCTTTTTCCTATACATACACACTTATGAAAAAGACTAATTTATAAATTAGGTATAGCAAGAGATAAAAAATAATTAAAACAGCAATTGTAATTATATACTACAACCAAGTTATAGTATGAACGTGGTCTTTCTCCCTCTCCACATAGCTTATTGTACTGCACTCACTCTTATGATGATGATGATGACCTGCAATGACAATGCCTACGTGAGGAGATGGCTGCTAAGTTACTAACAGCAGGGACAGTGGATGGCATGGACTGTAGGAAAAAGGGAGATTCATATCCTAGTGGGACAGAGTAAGACCACTTGAAATTTCTTTATTCTAGACATTATGGTATGTAACTTAAAACTATGAGTATTTCTGGAATTTTCCATTTAGTAATTTTGCACACTAGCTGACCCTGGCAATTGAAACTGCCATACTTCCTTCTGACCCAAAACTTCCTCTTTATATCAGGAAACAAGAATCATGTGGCTTATAGATGTCAGTAGCAGAGTTTTGCATATTGGCGGGTTAAAAACCTGAGGTTTCATCTTCAGAAGTAAATTAAATGCAAAACCTGAAATTAAAAAGTCTTCCTCAAGCAGTGAAAGCATAAAATCTGAGCCGATGGCAATCTCTCTCATCAGTGAGTAGCATGTGGCACTGTCCTGAAAGAAAGGGCACTGAACTGGGCTCAGAACACTTGTGCCTAGATGGCCAGCAAATGCCATCTGTCTTGTAGGTACATCATTCCTCATCTGTAAAAAGAGGTATCTGTCTTTGGGAGTCCAGTTATAGGCCCTCCTCAATTACTGGCTTTATTTAGCTCATCCCTTTTTTAGGTGTGAGGACTGGGGTCTAACCTGCAAGGACAAGGAAATTTCAGTAGAGTATATATGAATGTGCACACACATGTGCACTTGCCTGTGCATACCCTGTGTTGGTGTGTGTTCTTATTACAGTAAGGAGATGGAGGATCCACAGACAGAGAACAAGATACCTGATCCCTAATTCTTTCAATTGTCTCACCTTCTCCTCCTGTTAAGAACCACAGTTCTGCAGCGGATGGGCTCCATGAGTAAGGCTGGCTGGAGTCTCCCTAGGACTAGCATATGCAGATGTAACTAGGCAGGTTTTTGCTTAACTGCTCCAAAGTTGTTACTTGACCTTAAAAATTAGGTTGAAATGTAGCCAAGAATTATAGTTGAAACTATTCTGGAATTTTATATATACAATACCACCTAAACTTGGGCAGTGCGTAGGACTTTTGCAATTGTTTTAATAGGTCATCAGATTCCTCTTGTTTGGTCTTGCATGCAGTGCACTGCCACCACCATTAGGCAGTCTCCTTCAGAACTTCTCTGCAATAGTAACTACCCTCTGTCTACCAGCCTTCTCCAAGCTCCCTCTATGGTATTTGATATAAGGCTACATTATCTTCTCACTCATCCCATTCTTTCATCCATTCACCAAAGAGTATTTATTGATCAGCCACCTTCACCCTGTGGTAGGAACTGTTGATTAAATAGTCAACAACACAGGTAAGAACTTGTCCAAATGAAGCTTAAATTCTGGTAAGGAAGACAGACAATAAATATGAAAAAAATAGGACAATTCACATATTGATAATAGCCATGAAGAAAATAAAGCAGTGTGATATAAAAGAAAACACACTGATCAGAATGCTTTCAACTCAGGTAACAGGAAACCTGACTGGAAGAAGTTGAGAAGGAAATACCATCTGCAAAACCAGGAGTCTTGAAAGGGCTCTGAACAAGATTCCATTGGAAACTTGGCCCTTCATAGTTCTCCTAGGGCTACCTTCTTCTAGGTGTTGGCTTTATCCTTAGGCAGCAGACTCAGACCTGTCCCCACACCCCCACACCTGCCTACACAATCTTCAACTTTCAGGACATGAAGAGGAGCCCACCTCATCCTGACACTGTCTCAGAAGTGAGGGCACTTTTCCCCGAAGCCCTTGGTTGACTCACTCAACCTCACGTCTCCCTGGTCCAGAGTGCTGGATCACAAAGCCAGGACTTAAACCAATATCCGATATGAAGAGAATGACCATGGTTAGATTTAACTCAGTCTGTTCCTGGACAAGGGATAGGAGCAGCTTCCTCTAAAAAACCAAGGGTCAGAATGGCAACCTGAGAAAAATGAGGGGAGAAAACAAAACCAAGGGAGCAACCAACAGTGACCACCACTGCAGGACCACTGGGGCAGAGGGAATAGAGGAGGGAAGTAGAGTAGGAAGCTAGGCAAACAGTGGAAAAAAGACTCTGAAATGAACCTGAATAAGGAGAAAGGTGTTCGCGAAAAGACCTGGCACAGGAGTGCCACAGTTATAGAGACCAGTTCACAACACAGATTCTAGGCCAAGAAAGGTCAGCCTACTAACAGACACAGAAAACAGGAAGGGCAGGTAAGAGTGGCTGTTGGGCACTGTCAGAGCAGAAGGCAGCAGCTCATTATGCAGGGTACTGAAGGCCATGGGCTGGAGGTGGGATTCTACCTGAAGCTTCACAGGAAGCCTCTGGATTCCAGGCAGAGGAATAAACTTGGTTTGAAGTATGCATGCTTCAAGACACATCCGCTTATTTGTCCTTTTATTGTGACTCAACTCACTGACTATAAAATGAAGAACATACAAATTCTTTGGCTGAGTACTTAAGGTCCTTCACGATCTGGCTCAACAATGGTTTCTACATCACACACTCAAATCAAACCTCCTCCTTGGTTATATCTGAAATACCTAGAATATACTTTTCTTCCATCTTGTACATCCAACTCAGGACTTTCAAGAATTGAGAAACAATCTAGTCTTTTAACCAGTGACTATGTATGAATTGAGAATCTCTTCAAAGACTAACTCAAACACTAGAAAACCTTCCCCAATATCCAAAGGAAAGTCATTTCTCCTGTCTGCAATCATATCCTCTTGTGGTACTTGCCATTCCAATTTGTATATGGTTCCTTTTTGCCTTTATCTTATCTCTACACTATGCCTTCAGCATAAAACAAAAGTGTCTGTGAGCCTCTCCATCATCTGCCTTCATGTCCACTTCATGTACTCAGGCATATGTCACTTGATGAGTAAATAATAAATAAATGAAATAATACAGTGATGAACAAACAAATGAACAAAGTGTCAGCCAGTTCTGATCATTAAACATGTAGCAAAAATTAACACGGGTGGACAGTGGCATCTGCCATTAGTGGATACAGAACTGTAACAGTTGGCCAAGAAGAATTCTTGAGTTCAGTGGTAATGAAGGACACATTTCATGAATGAAATACTTTCCAATCTTTGTTTTAAACCTGGGCAGAACTGAAGAGGGAGAAAGGGGGCGGGGGGCGGGGGTGATGGAGCTGACATAAAGAGCACACATTTGATTACAGGAGGGCAGCTGCTCAGGTTGCCAAGTCAACCAAAGCTAACCTGGGTTGCTTGTTTGGTGCTCTAATAAGTGGCACTCTCCGCATTTAGGGATGCTGTTCTCTAGAGGGATCTGAGAGGGCAGCATGTGTTCTGTGTGCTATGTATGCAGCTCTCTTGGTTTGTGCCAATTCTTTCCTTTTTAAATTTTTTTTTAACATTTTGTTGGAAGACACGGCTGTCCATATTACAAATAAATCTTCTATCTTTATATGCCTAGGTAGATGAAGCTAAAATGCAAGTAAGAAAGATAATCCAACTTAATTTGCAAATAAAAAAACCTGAGTCTTCTACCAAATTTCATTTAAACAAACGCAACAGAATAACTGTAAGGAATGCTGAAAGAAGAAAAACCATGCATGTGTATATAATTCAATGCTTTCTAAAGCTTCAGGTGCCCTCTCATGAATTAGGAATGAAGAATTCTTCACTCATATGGTATATCCAGAGTGCATGAGGTACAAAGTCTGAGGTCTTTGCCTGGGCTGTTAGTGACACAACCTACTTGGCATTATTTAAATGCAGTGTTTGATATGTAAATATGGATAACACCAAAAGTAACATCTAAAATGAGTACAGCACATACTGGTTAAAAATAATTCCACGTACGAACATGTCTATGGACGTCAAACATTACCTTTTATGCTATGAATGTATATCTGCAAACAGTTCATCCAAATATTAACACTTTTGTCTTTTGCACAAAATTTTCTACATGTCCCTCATACTTAACAATGTTGGAGGGTTTACATTTTTATTTCTTTCACCCAAATAAACAATCAGACTGACCTCACAGAGCTTTTCACTTAGGCAGAATATTGAGCAAACAAATATTTATTCTGGGTTACTCAGCTGTGATACATAAGGGGATTCATGACATACTATGTCTGGTGCCTGCTTAGCTTTTACAAGATAATTGCACCTTGGACCACCTAGAACATCACATTAAATGGAGAGACCCGATTTAAAAAATTTTAAAACATGGAAGGGGCAGAATTTAATCAGTCATGCCTCCATAAAATTAAGGCAGATATAAATAAATGGGCAATAGAAAGGTGCAATAAAACTAAGATTAATCAAACCATGATTAATTCAGGATCAGATTAAAACCAATAGTGCCAGCTGTATCAGATCCATGCTGCAGCAATATTCTCTCCTGCTCCTTTTTGTTCTCCTGTTTTTCCTTCTTCTCATTCTCCTTTGCTTTCACCCCTAGGGCACTCTCCTTGGTGGATAAACCTGCAGGAGAGTTAATTGTCACATACATGGATTTAATCACATTGTCCATCACATTTGGGGGCCCTGCCTTCAGTGATCCATGACTAATTGTTGTGGTAATTTTTCAATCATTAACAGCAGTGCATATGCTGCAGACAAATCCCAAGGTGCCTAGTAAGCCCCAGTGACAAGAGGTCCACAGGCTCCAGAAGGGCCGCCACATATTTCACCCCAGCCCCCACCCCAATCCTATTAGTCATGCCTCATCATTAATATACATCTATCCTAGGGATATGTCAGACTGCAATGAGTTTGGAGGAGCTGAGCATGCTTTATGATACTGCCTCATTTTCAATCTATTCTTTGAAAAAGACGGAGGAAGAGGAAAGGAAATTAAAACTCCATGTGGGACAAGTAGCTGAGGGCCTATTCTGAACTCCGCTTGTTTTTCATTCATTTTCAGGCAGGCTCCTGAGCTTAGGCAAGTGCCCTTTCTTTGAGTTTCAGCAGTATTAGCAATCTCCATGGCAACCACCAGTGCACATCTGCTGCACCACACTGCAGCTTCTGTGGCTCAATTCTCAAGTCACCCGGGTGTCAGACAGGGCATGCCATGTGCACTGGTGGGACAAGACCCTGCCTTGGGGAATCCTCTATTTGATTGAAGCCCCACTCTAATCACCACATAATATGAGCAGACAAGATCACATGGAATATGATTTGCCTGCACTAGGAAATAGGATTCTAAGGGTGCATTTATTTTATTATTTTCCTTTTCTTGAGGATCTTTATTGGTTAAAAGAAAGGAACCACTAGAATAGTAATCTAACAAAAAGGACTGATTTTAAAGTACATGCATGGTATACTGTAGCAAAGAACTGATTTATTTAATCCATGTATCTCATACAAAGGAGCTATTCAAGAGGAAATTAAAGCTCCCGGGGTTTCCTTTTTGTTCTTCTTAAGTGAAGGGACATTTGGGATATTATCCAGTGTATGGAAAGTTAAGAGAAGGATTCTTCAGGTTTTTACTGAAATTCTGCCTCTTCTATGGATTCTCAGGAAATTCCCTTTTATATCCAGTTTCCCTAAGATTAAAATAAGACCTACTTATTTTAGGCACCTAGCACTGGATCACTAAACAAGGCCCCAGCAAAACTTAATTAATATGTGCAAGTCATTTTTAGCTTCTCAAATGAAAGATGTTTGGTGCAGACTCCTTTATTTTGAAACGAGGGACTGAGCGCCCTCTACTGCCACTTCCTGGTCAGTCAGTGAGTATAGAGAACTCCTGCTAGGGTTCACTTACAGTTACCATGGACTCTTACACTCTGGCTTTGAAGGCATTTACTGATCAGTGAGAGCATCAAGAAAGGAGCAAGGGAAGTAGGAGAGAACTGGCAGATAACAACAGATAACTGTTAGAAATATAATAGTGCTATACCTAGACTACTCAATGGTACCCAAAGTTATTTATAGCATAGTAAGACAGGTGAGAGAAAATTTGAAGTGCTCAATTTTGCATCATGAACCCACATTTAAAAAGAATAAAAAATAGGTCTCATTTTGTGCTCACATTCTTCCAGGACAGGATACCTATAAGATCTTATTGATGAGTCTGTTTACTAGAAAAGTCAGATGGGAGGGAAAAAAAACAAACCAACCAACCAACCAAAAAAAAAAAACAAAACTTATTTTTCTTAGAAATTTTAACAGTCACAGTACTAGTCACCAACTTTATTTCTGAATTTAGTTAGAACAAATTCAGATTCAAAATATATAAACAAAATATATAAACTACATAGAACAAATTCATTTTTGAGCTGTACACTTTTTAGTTAACATAATAAATACAAATGGACACAGGAGAAAAACAATATAAACATTACTTTTAATCTTCTCTATGCAAATGATGAAAAATAACATTTATACAACTGCAAATACAAGTTCAGTTTAGAGTTGAAATTGGGCAGGGAATTAAAACAATTCTGCTTCTTGACTAAAAATGAATTCATTTGGAAAAGGTACAGATAACAATAGTAATAATATACTAAATAGTAACACATCTAAGTGTAACACACAGTGAACTCTTATTGTGTGTCAGAAACCTTTCCAAGAGCTCCATGAATCTTAAATTTTTGCAACTCTTTGAGGTCAGATCCAATATTATCCCTCTTCATTTTTGAGTTAAAAAGATTGAGAGACTCAGTCAGGTAAGTGACTTATATAAGATCATACAATTGAGAGTGACAAAGACAGAATTCAAATACAGGCCCTCTAAATCCTTAACCCACAAGTTAGCCATTAAGTCATTTTGAAGAACACTGAGCAACATCAAGTTCTGAGGAGACTGGGCTCAGAGAAGCTGATCATGATATCTAGTTAAAAGTAAGATGCTCATTTCATATACTTCTTTCTATCGTCTGTAATTTTTTCATGGAGCATCATCAGTGTACCCATCCTGAGTCAGCATCACTCACTGAAACCTGGCTCCACGATGAGACACTGCGTCTAGCGTGCAGAATATTCGAGAGCCCAGCAGATGGTCTGTGAGTTGCTGGAACAGCAATTAGCAATGAGCTGCTGGATTCTGATATGACATACAAGAGTAAGGAGAGAGATTTTCTAGGCTCTGAGCATTTGTCTAGGCAGCATACCAAGACAGTATCCAGTAAAAGGATGAGCTGCTGCCCCGTGCCCCAGAGTCTCTCTAGCAGATGCCAGCAAGAGGTAGAATAGGAGTCTGAGTATGTGTGGGGCTCCATGATGTGGAGAGGAGTAGTCCCACCATGTGCTGGTGGGAATACAGTAGGATCAGGACAGCACCACACTGAGGAGAGGGGGCAACATTGAGAAATGGGGCACCGATGGCCGCATGTGGGAGAACAACAGAGGACACCAGCTGGAGAGCTTGCTGTGAGCCTGACACCAAGGGACCCGAGGAATGGTCAGAATGAGAGCAGCAATGGCTAAAAAACTTCTATCAAGACATTCCTGTAAGGAACTCATGTCGGGCAGGGGCCCTTTTCATGGACCCAGAACACCTCAGGCTTGAAATGACTAGAATCCAGCAACCAGACTGGCAGGAAGATGGATTTTCCAGCTCTTCTTGTCACATGACAGCTGGAAAAGAAGGCAATGGAATGCCAAGTCATACATACATCTACATTTTACAGGTACAAATTCCAAAAACAGAAATTCTTAACTTTCTTCATTCTGATAGGTACCTCATCTATGCCTTACCCTAAAAAGACAAATGAAATTATTGTTTTACTCTTATCTTGCTATCATTTTCCTATTTAAGATTAGGAACTGACCATAGTATCCTGGGCATCCGATTCTTGCCCAAAATATGAATAATTTGTTGTTAGGAAATAAAATGGATCACTGATATGCACAGAATCTGTAACATATCCTGCAGATACAGGAAAAAGATGACAGATCAAGTGCTGATATTCAGAATGACATTACATTTTGTGAATGAATGGCTCTCTTTGAAGCAGATCTAAAGATTTCTGATCAAAATGCATTTTAGAAAATAAGTATTCTTTCTAAAATATTATCAATTCTCCTTAAATAGTTTTCTCTCTTTATGAAACACTTGATGAGACTATGAACAGGACTTCAATTATCCTAATAAGATAAGAACATTACTTTACCACACAAATCTTCCTCTGTTTTCACTGTTTTTTCCCCCTCTGCCACCAGTCAAGGGATAAAGAATCTACTTGGCATACCCTCAAATCTTAAACTAACCCTGGTACTACAGATGTGTGATGTTTCCAGTTTAAGAATATTATTTTGAAGTGCATGGCAGAATGAGAAATGCCACTCCAAAAATTACAAACTTTGATGCTGCTGACACATTGGGCTTCACGACATCCTAGCACTTAAAACAGCTTATCTGGAAGTGTGTAACTTATCACCAGAACTCTTGGGGTGAGAACAGCATAGACTGTCTACAGGAACAGATAGATGCTTTCTGAGGTCCCTCCCAGCTAAGATATTTGGTGGCTATGGGCATTTTCTACTAGCCTCAGTCTCTCAGGGCAAAAAGTGAATAATA